>NC_056710.1:20188843-20189033 GCF_018831695.1 Puntigrus tetrazona | reverse complement strand
GTCTGACATCAGCAGCGAGCCGGCTTTTCTCAAACGAAGCCTAGATTCTGCTTTCTTTCATTTTACTCAAAGACAAACTTTGAAATCAGAGATTCCCGGGAGTCGTCAATAAACATACAAAAACTGCCGCTTATTTCAATAGATTTCTTGTAATCTAGGTGGTTTTCAATGCACTGACTGGTGAAGCAAA
>NC_056710.1:20188564-20188759 GCF_018831695.1 Puntigrus tetrazona | reverse complement strand
TTTATTTGGTGCAGTTGGTGCACAAATATATATATATATATACTATTTTGCAGCTTATTACCACATATTTCCACATAAATAATAGTAATAAGCGGTTAAACTTTGTTTGTTCTATTATGCAAGAAAAGAGAGATTGTGAAAGCAACTGAGCAAATATGACCATTTTCAGAATTAAATATTCTAGCAAGTCATATA
>NC_056710.1:20188222-20188464 GCF_018831695.1 Puntigrus tetrazona | reverse complement strand
AGAGACAGAGACAGAGACAGAGAGAGAGAGAGAGAGAGAGAGAGTGAGTGAGTGAGTGTGTGTATGTGTACATACCATGCTGAGTAAACAGGTCGCTGTGGACGATGTCAATCATGCAGTTCAACTTCTGCTTCACCAGACGCCCCAGAGGAACTTTGAGAATAAACTCACTGAACAGCTTACTGAGAGAGAGAGAGAGAGAGAGAGAGAGAGAGAGAGAGAGAGAGAGAGAGAGAGAGAGA
>NC_056710.1:20187777-20188210 GCF_018831695.1 Puntigrus tetrazona | reverse complement strand
GTTGCATATATAACTGTACTAAATTCAAATGTAAACACTATGCTTTGGCAATATATTCTAACAGTTGTCATGTCAATGAAGGACAGAATTGAATTGAACTGAATAGAAAACAACACCAACTCACAAATGTTTAAAGATCACATCACCTTCAAAAACAGAACACAAAGCTCCTTCATAACACCAAACATCCTCAAAAGCAAAATCAACTGTGTTTATATTTTATATCAATCCGTATTCTTGCTTGCACTGTGCTTAAAAACAACACAGCTACGCTCCATGTTTTTGTTTCTTCTTATCTAAGCCATAGGCAATTCTGCTTGGCCTAGAACAAAACTCAACTGAAAAAATACATATTTTCATCATTACAAATTAAAAAGCAAAACGTAAATAACACACACAGAGAGAGAGAGAGAGAGAGAGAGAGAGAGAGAGA
>NC_056710.1:20185506-20187677 GCF_018831695.1 Puntigrus tetrazona | reverse complement strand
TAATAAATAAATGAGGAAAAAAAAAAGATTTAAATACAATTTAAAACAAAAACTAAAACTACACTAAAACAAAACTGAACACAGTTCTTATTTGAATAACTTCAACATTTTAGCTTAAAAACAAAATGCAGAATGGGCAACAATATCATTTGATTGTTTGTGTTTATTAATTTATTTAAATAATAAACTTTTTTATTCCAGAAGTGATATTTTTGGATTCAATATCACCGACATCCAGTCAATTAAAACAATTCAAATACAATAACGAAATGGAGCAAAATATAATAAAAGTACAATAAGCTAAAAATATAAAATTAAATAGTTGCTTTTTATTGATTGTTTTAAACTCTCCATAAACCCTGCTGCAAAACACTCATTACTTATTTTTGGCTGCGCGCACGCATGCAATGCTAAAACATGCTACTAGCAATAAGTTAATAATAGCCTTGACTCAAAAAAATACAGAAGAATATTCACCATGTCTGAAAAACTCACCTGAGCTCCTTTGGATCGAAGACGAGTTTCAAATCATTGACGATAGTCGGAACATATTTCAGTGCAGCACCCTAGAATTTACAATAAAAATATATATTAGTATGATCTAAAAAAAAGGCTAAATAACCTGAGAAACAGGGGAAAATCTGAGTTAGTCAGCCTATAAAAAAAAAATAATAATAAAAAAAAAGTAATCTTTTTAGAGGATTGAGTTAGTTTTGATGAATTGTGCTGTCCTAACAGGATGAACGATGACTTCACATTGCTCAAGGACCTACATGAAGGTGTCAAGAGCCTCATTTAATGATTATCAGAGATGCTGTGGCTGTGATTCCCATCAGTCCATCCACGCTCAGAGCAAATCCAGCTGTGCTGAATGGCCTAAGGAGAGGGCCGTTGATGAATGATGAACCTCATGCAGAGAACACACTTATGAAACACAAAAACTGAAATACTCTCAAACAGCCAGATCGATAGATGATCGATGAGTCACGAGAATGTGTCGTCCTTCCTCTGCCTGCTGCTTTTAACGCTGCTTAACTGACAAACACTGAGCATTCAATTACTCTGAACTAACAAATATATGATTTAATAAATGCATCATTAATGAACCCATCCCTTACACATTAACCCATCCTTAAACCTACCCAAAGCGCTAAACCTGTCCCTAACCTTACCCGTATCCCACCTCTACAGCAACAAAAGTGTTTTGCAATACAATATAAAGCAAGTATGTAAGTTAAGGCTAACTGCTATTAAGTGGGACCAATGTTTCCTCTATCAATCTAATCAAATGCCCGTAATCTGTGAAAGTGACACCTGTCAATCAAATATGTCACACCTGTCAATCTAAAAGATTTTTGCAGATTGGGAATGTCTATTAATCAGTTTCTACAAGTGATATAACTCTGTTTGGCTCTTCCTTGGCTTGTGTTCATGTTTGCTCCTTATATAGATCACAGAACAACCAGATGTTTGGATAGCGGCTTCAACATTTTTCTGGTTAAGCAGTTTCATCTGTCTTTGATAAGAGTTTGACAGGGATCTTGTTCAAGGATCAACAACAGATTTCAGGAAACCGTCCTGCTTGGCTAAAATCAACACGCGGCAGCTTTAAAACCTTGATTAAGGAAAGACTCGACTCAACAGCTTTACTGATAATTGCCTGGCTTTATTCTAGTCACACCTGAAGATGTGCGCGTCCTGAGAGTTTACAGATCCGGATTTAAAAGTGGCTCCTTCCCGTTTGATCCCCGTCACGGTGTCAAATTCTGACGTACTTTGAAATCATTTAGAGGAAAAAAGAAAGGATCGGAACGCAGTGTGAACCAAGAGTCAACAGAGCCAGTGATGGATGGCTTATGAAGTTTTCCATTTGATAAATTCTCTTCCCAGCAGCCCACATAGAGTCTGATTTAACCTGAGAGTTTGCTGGAAAATGAGGTGTTGGAGTTCAAGTGTTTACTAAAAAAGTGAATATCTGAGGCGGTAACTCACGTTTGATTTGATGTGTTTTGAAATAGCAACACACCAGTCAGGCCAGGAGTTTTACAGCACTCCCTTCAAACACACACACATATATACACACATATACATACAGTACATATATATACACATATACATACAGTACATATATACATACAGTACATATATACATACAGTACATATATACATAC
>NC_056710.1:20182510-20185406 GCF_018831695.1 Puntigrus tetrazona | reverse complement strand
TTATTAATTTTTTTTTTAAATGTTAAGTGTATTCTCTTAAAATTACATATTACATATTCAAATATGCTACTGTACATGACGCACCAGAAACATAAAATTAGTACTAATGAAGAATGAGTCATTATGAATTTACAAAAGTCATTAAATATATGAAAGATAGTGAGTTAAGTTGTAGCAAGTTGATAGACTAATGTTAATCAACAGAATATAATAATAATTTTCGGCAGGGAAATTCAGCACATGAACTATTCTTAAGCTACACGCATTAAATGGCATATAAAATGTATAGTTTGACTTCTTTTACATATCAGTTCTTTTTCTTGTCATTTTGAGGTGCTAGCTAGCCAACTATTGAAAAATGTCACGTTTGACAAATTAAGTCATGCGAGACTGAGACTGAGTGAGAAGCAGCAACTTTGAATATATGGGTGCGCAAATGCATGTAGATAGAGGTTTTGGGGAAACGTCAATCCTCTCATGAAGCACTTCTGAGAAACATCTCCTCGTGCGTTGCACGACACACCAGGAACCCGTGTGTAAATGTTTCGCTTTCTCTTATCTCATCGCTCTATTACGGCAGCGTTTAAACATCCAGCTCATCAGAAAACGGCTCCTAGAGCGTTCTCACCTTCACCCCGCCGGTCCCTTCAGCATTGCTGTTCATCATGGCGTTAAACGAGGCGAAGAGATTCCTCAGGGACTCCACGAAATCGCTCTCGCCTTTGTTCTCGTAGAGCCTGAAGGAAAACACACAAACAGCAGATGATCAGGGGCTCGAGCGGCGAGAATCATTTCATCTAAATCATCAGAGGGCCAGCAGACCGCTCTACATGTGTTCGGAATGCAAATCCGTGACATCAAACTAGCCGGAGCCATACAAATCCACATCAAAAACAATGTGTCAGTCTCCACACGAGCGCACACACACACTCCCACCTGTTCGGTGGCACCTCTAAACTAGCTCCTGATTACAGGCTGATCAGATTGATGAATTGCTCCGTAATCTAGTTTGAAGGGCAGAGAGCTGACGGGCCGTCTCGGAGCCGCTCCAAAGAGCCACACAAACACTGGGAGGATTCCCGAGCTCACATTTTCATTAAACGCTCACCGACGGCCTTTGCTGATGCGATTAGCGCCACCTGATTTTCTGTGCTCTGGTTACGGTGACGTCCNACACACACACACACACACACTTAGTTAATGGTCTGTCAAATATATTGATATATTCTTTACACTCCAGCTGACCATTAATTATTCTAAAGTGCTTTACACCCATTAAGTACTAAAGTAAAGGGGAAATACCACAGTATCTATATTATTTTTAATTAATGTTTAAAAAACAGTTGAGGTTGAATATGCCGGGGTCAAAAAAAATAAAAAACTATACTTTGCAAAAAGCAAATCAAGTTAAACAAATACTGAGGTCATATTTAATCCCAAATGCTGAGATCATATAAAATCTACCAAAAATAAACCAATTATAAATGTTAAAAAAAAATTAAATATACAAAATTATTTAGCAACAATCAATAAATTAATAAATAGATATGAAGGCATGCTGGGGTCACATTTAACCCCAAAATCAAGTTAGTTTTTTTTGTTGCAAAAATAAATGAGAATTAAACTAGCTGTCTAAAAAAAAAAAATGCTCATTTGACCCCGGAAAGAATTTATATTTTGCATGAACAAATAAATTAATTTGGAAAAACTGGTAAAAAAAAATGCCAAGGTCATATTTACCATTAAATATAAATGGAAAGAAGTAACTGTATTTTGCATAAGTGCAATATTTCAAGATATATTCGATAAATAAGAAATTGTACTTTGCATAAATTATACTTAGCCACAAAATCAAATTTGAAAAAAAAATTGCATGAACAAAATTGTTCACACTGACAAATGATTGAAGCACTATTTTAAGTGTTCATCACAATAGTATATTTTGTAATAAAGCTCATGCAACTGCATTTTGTGCTAAATATGTGCATGTTCGTTTTAAAAATGATTATTTTACTTTTCTGGATGCCGGTTTAAAGGTCATCAGAATCATTTGATTGCAGTAAACACCGAAACTCATGACCATTTTAAGAAAGCGCATATTCCTTCTGACACCGCTAGCTGTTCAATCTCAGGCTGACTTATTTTTGGTCACATTTCTCATGGTTTCCACTGCAGTCTGAAGCCCTGGGACCGAGTTGGTGAACAGCAGCAGCAGCAGCAGCAGGTCGAGTCTGAGCGAGCAGAGAAGTCAATCAGATCAGACTGTGCTCATTAGTGTCTCTCACAGAGCTCTGAGGTGTCAGGAGCTCTCAGCGTTCAGGTAGTTAAAGAGACACCGTCATATACTTCACCCGCAGACAACAAGCTAATCACCAGCGCTGAACTTAATTTAGGCCGAGCCATTACTCAACGTGTCCTCCGTCTCCCTAAATCAGAGCCGCTGCCCGTTCCGCTTCCTGTCCGCCTCGAACACATCCTCCATCCGTCAGGAAACCGGGCCACTTCGCTTTGATAAAGGTGTGGCGTTTCAGATCTGCGCGTTCAATCAAGCTGTCACATCTCTTAGCCTCAACTGCAGCTTACTGGCTGGGAAACCCATATTAAGAAGACGGAAGAGAAATAACTTTTGGAAACTATGTTGGATAAGCCGACATTTATTATTTATTCATATCTGTTAGCTTTTTGTTACCGTCTGCACAATATAAATAGCGCGGCTGCACAAAATAAATGGGATCAAAACAAAATCTAGTTGTCCTGATTTTGTTTGTAAGGCATAATTTGGCCAGTGTTTCTGATTATACAAAAAATGGCTATAAAATAATTATATACAAATTCTATGCTATAAAAATTCCTACTAATATTGATAGTTATATTACAAATATTGTTGGCACTTTGA
>NC_056710.1:20181631-20182410 GCF_018831695.1 Puntigrus tetrazona | reverse complement strand
AGTACTTATTAATACAATAATTATTACATACTGATTATTAAGTACTGAAGGCACTGGAAAGAAAAAAATAGTGATGCCATTAATGTTAGAAATTTCCAATATTTTATATTTTAATGTAAAAAAAATCTAGTAGTAGTAATAATAAAACCTATTATTGTTGATAATAATCTGAGACGTTCAAAGATAATTCCCTGGTTCAGACTACAAGCCCAACTCCATGGACTTGAGTGATATGATACGAATAAATCTCAGATGTGAGATGAAAGAGAGAACTGAACGTACTGGTTGAAGAGAACTCGGGATCTCACGATGAACTTGAAGATGTACTCTAAAGCCTTCAGAGCTTTCAGCAGCTGCTCCGTCAGCTTCTCAGCATTATCCACGTAGTTCTTCAGGACTTTTGTCAGCTTTCTGAAACATATCAGAACACAGGGTGTTACACAGAAAAAAATGAAAGCTCATGCTGGCACAGAGAGGGCAGAACATCATACTCACGTGTAGGCCAGGGTGGCGCTGAAGTGCTTGCGGATGTAGGTCTCCAGGACCGGATTGAAGTGATGGAACTTCCTGTCGGCGATCAGCCCGATTATAAACACCTTTCAGAAACAGAAGACACACAAAAAATGTATTTAAAAAGAAATTAAGCAAAAATGAACAAGAATGCATTTATTAAGAATGCTTTTTTTTATTTAATATTAAACATTAAAACATTAAATACTGGGCCAAAATAACATTTTTATTCATTATTATTAAATATAACATAAGAAATAAAAACGGTT
>NC_056710.1:20180955-20181531 GCF_018831695.1 Puntigrus tetrazona | reverse complement strand
TGTAATGCTTACTAATTTTGGAGTTTTATATATATAAAATTTCACTTTTTGTGTCTGCATGTGCTTGTAATATATATGTGTACTTTCTTTAACTTAATTTGTGCAGATGTACTGAAAATCTTACCAGAGCATCAAACACAAGAGTATCAAAGGTTTCACTGTCCGAGTTCTCCATCATGATGTTGAAAAGGGCGTCCAAAGTGTCCTGCAGAAACTAAACGCACACACACAAAAACACAGATTACAACAAACACACACACACACACACACACACACAACCCCACAGCGATGGTGAGTTTAACAGGATGAAGCTCTGAAAGATCCGCTGTCTGCTTCGTGGACCGTCACTCCACAGCAACGTCTGCTGTCAAGGACATCACGGCAGCAGAAAGAGAATTACAGCTCAGATCTATATGTACCACGATTCAGACACAAGAGCGGCACTTTCATTCACTCAGCTCGCTTTCATTTCACTCGGCGCGTCCTCCTTTTATCTGTGCAATATCTATATTAGCTCTCAATGCCATATAGCATTCAGAAACGTCACGCTCTCGGGAGTAACTAACAAATCAAGCA
>NC_056710.1:20180645-20180924 GCF_018831695.1 Puntigrus tetrazona | reverse complement strand
GCACACACTGAGGTTTCTAAATAAGACCGTTAGCACATTTGCTCTGTTTCTGCACTTACAAATTCGGTGTGAAAACCGATTTAAAAGCAGAAACGCTCCACCTGAGGATGAGTGTTTACAGTCACTGCGGGGAGTGAGACGAATAAATGAACACAGATGAAGCTGCTGCGCGAATCCAGGACGGAACAAGACCCAACCGTCTAGAACGTCTCACGTCAGGTAACACACACACACACACACACACACACACACACACACACACACACACACACACACACA
>NC_056710.1:20178844-20180545 GCF_018831695.1 Puntigrus tetrazona | reverse complement strand
CTCAATTTTGTATTTTATGGATGGAGAACACAACTGAAACATTTCCTGAACGTTTAAATCGCAAAGCTCATTCTGAGTTAGATGATGAAAGCTTATTTCGAGCGTTTCTGTCATTTCACAGGCCCAACCACACACCCTACCGAAAACACTTACAGAAATGCAACTTCTAAAAATATCGCGTCATGTTTTGCCGTTGCCTTCCAAAAAAATAAATAAATAAATGAAAAAATCTAATAAGCAAAAAGCTTTTGAAGTGCATCAGAGAGTTCATTCATAATTTCATATCACAAATCAAAGTCTCTGCAACAACTTCAAAGGTTTACATTAGCAGCAGGAACGCTTGCATGCATCCAAACGGACGTCTGAATGAAAGTTCTGTCTGTCAGACGACCCTCACGTACCTTGACCACCTCGCCTCCCTCCACTTTCATCAGGTGCCGGAGGTTCTGCTGGAGCAAACTGGTGTTGGATCTCCACTTCAGCAGTCCCAGGAGATCAACTACAGGAGAGCAGAGAGAAACACAGACATCCTTCATGTGAGTAACATGAGATCGCAAGGAATTCAATTCACTTTGGTTAAGATATAATAGGAAAAAACTTCTAAATCTGGTCAAATACGAAAACATTAAAGGAAAACACCAATTTTTTAAAAAATAAGCCTCATTTTTAAGCTCCCCTAGAGTTAGACAGTTGTGTTTTGAATCCATTTAAGTCTGGCGATAGCACTCTTAGCTGTAGCTTAGCTTAGACCAGTCGATCTGATTAGACCGTTAGCGTAACGCTCAAAAATTACCAAAGACTTTCAATACTTTTCCTATTTAAAACTTGACTCTTCTGTAGGCTAAAAATAGTCCCCAGAAATTCCAGGCGCTTGATGGTATGGCAGTAAAAGTCGATTATTCGATTATTACACCAGAATGAAATTAGTTCCTAGTTATATCCTCCTGGATAAATCACAACTTTTCATTTTGCGTCAGTCCACGATGTAACTACAAAAGAGTAGTTGAAAAATCATCGGAGCGTGATGCTTATGGTCTAATCAGATTTAATGATCTATGCTAAGCTATGCTAAAAGTGCCAGACACTGAGATCGACTGAACGGATTCAAAAACAGCATATGTTTAATTGCAGGGGAGTTGTAAAAAGAGCCTATTCTCAAAAAAAGAAAGTGGTGTGCTCCTTTAAGAGGTTTATCAATCAGCATGAATGCTGATATTAGACAAAGAGAATCACGGTCACACGTGTTCTTTATATGATCCTTCCTGAATGATTGAGAGAACTCTGGGAAACACTCTTGAGAGTTTTACAGTTCAGCCGGTTCTCTTGAGGACTCTTAACACCGCCTGAGCGGCTCCCATAGTGATAGTCATGGTAACAGGAGCGAGTGAATTTTTAACCTCAAACCAGGCATTTCTAGTAATCACTTGAAAACAAGGCACAGCGAAATGATGTAATCTGGTGTGAAGAGGTTTTTACAGGAGTGTGTTTTGATCGGTCATCATAGACAGGTATATCAAACTAAAACTAATTTAGAACTTGTTTATATCGTAGGTATATAAATGTAAAAGAACTGGTATTTTCTCTCTATGTAATAACACATTTTTTAAAAGCATAATTGATATGTGTTCTATTTGTGTGTATATACATAGTCAACAGAATAGACAACATAGACAGAGACAGACAGAGAGAGAGAGAGAGAGA
>NC_056710.1:20177516-20178744 GCF_018831695.1 Puntigrus tetrazona | reverse complement strand
ATAAAATATTATTCTTATTCTTATTATCATCATCATCATCATCATCATCATCATCACTTTTATTTATTCTAACAACAATAAATGAACAAAAACCTACACAAATATTAAAATAATAAAAAAGAGGCCATAAAATCAGCGATAACAGACATATAAAAACGAACTACTTTCAAAATGCAGACTCAGTCTGAAATATTGTTCGGTTGCAAACACCGACTTGCCAGCTCTATTGTATTTGGGCTCTGTTCGATCGAGGAATGGAGAAAGGAGAGGAAGTGACAGGAGAAAGAGACAGGAAGGGGACTGGCTAATGACTCGGGTCGACGCGTCTCACCGTTCTGCGTGAGTTTGGTGGAGCACACAAGCGTGGAGATCTGAAACGAGTCTTTGCTGATGGAGAAGCTGCCGAGATTCTGCGTGTTCTTCCCCGACGACGGGTTTCTTTCCTCCATCTCTGGTTTGGTGGAGGCCAAGCTCAGGTACATGGAGGAGTCCTCCAGTTTCTTGGCTTCGGCCTAGAAATACAGAAAGGCACAGAGTTATGAGAACGACCCCCGGCTGGAACGCGTTCGGTGATCGACAGCCGTTAGACAGTGATCGTCTAAACGTAACGCTGCGTTCCTTTAATGTAGCCAGTTTTGCTCAAGCGGTAAAACCAATATCAGATGAGTTTGCACAAGGGTTAATTTGCATAGCTCAAAAAGTGTTTGACCAGGCGATGTTCTGCATTAATGAAGCTCTTTAATATGCAGATATGAAGAGACCGAATACAAGAACAAAGCTTAATTGCATAATGATTACATTGTGATGAGGGGTCAAAGGTTAAACGAGACAAACGAGGACGAGCAGCATTAGTATACAGCTCACATGTCTGAAAGTGTGCGTGTTTGGAGATGACTGTTTTCACCTTATAGACGATGAGATCATGTTCTCCGTCCCTCAGCGTCGTGCCGTCGTACCTCATCAGCTTCACAAACGACAGAGCAAAGTTCTTCTCCGATTTATCCTTGCCTGGAGAGAAATCGGATTTTTACCATTATTTATGCATTATTAGTGGACCTCTAAACACCTGAGCGTTCAAAAGAGCCATGCCTCTGAAATCAAACTGTATATGAAGCTGAACTGCAACTCACAAACAACGATATTGTATAAAATAGGTTTTTTTATTCATCTAAATTTATGCATGTTAGATCTATTTATATCAAACATGTTTCATAAAATATATACATAT
>NC_056710.1:20176723-20177416 GCF_018831695.1 Puntigrus tetrazona | reverse complement strand
AACAATTCACAAAATAACAACAACAAATGATAATAAAATGCAGTTGTTGTCAGGGTGTTGCTACGCAGTTGCAAATGTGTTGATAATGTGTTTCATGTTTTCATGTGCTAGGCAAGTCTGAGTAATTGCTAGTCTGATTTAAGGTATAATTTCACATCTGTTGAGTTGTTTGTTGAAACCCTATGAGCGACAATAAATCCGAGCACCGCTGATGCACACTTAACGGTCTATTCAATAACCGCAAACTCATTCAGATGCAAATGACTCTGCCATAGTCGACAGTTATTTTGATAACCCACGAGATGCAAAGATAAAGAAGCTGAACGTGTGCAAGACTCACAGTCCTGAGACGATCTGTGCTTGAAGGTGAAACGCAGGTGACTCCTGTTGACGTCTTCAATCGGGATCGCAACCTGCAACAAAATACAGCAAAAAAAGATGCAGTTAACGTTAGATGAGATAACCTTAGAATGAAACTAGGACTGGAAAACACCTTAAAGGTCTTGAATATTAATAGAAGACATAAATATGGATCCAAATAGACACTTAAGCAGGGTGCAGTCCTTGTGACCTTTACGCTGAACTTTATTCTTCATTTAAAGAGTTTAAACGGTTTCATCCGTGTAATGCTCTTTTAGGCTATTAAATATTTAAAAGGGTCAAATCATGCATTTTCCCCCCTTTGAGGATCAA
>NC_056710.1:20175484-20176718 GCF_018831695.1 Puntigrus tetrazona | reverse complement strand
AATACTAGCATAAAATTAAAACATAAAAAACATTTAGAATTAATTAATTTATAAAAACGTTATGCATGTTGGTTTTTACCTACTTTAAAGTAGTGCAATCCTAAAAAAAAAAAAAAGTATTTAAAAAAAATGCTGTAAAAATACAGTAAATACAAAATAAAACTCTGACAAAAATCTAATTAAATCAAATAACGGTAATTATGCATAACGATTTTCAGATAATAAAAATTTATAAAATGAATCAAAAATAAAAATATTTATCAAAAAAAAAACCACAGATAATTAAAAACACTGGAAACAAAAATATTAATAAAATAAAATAAAACAAAACAAAACATGGAAGAAATTGCACACCTAAACTTTCCCAGAATACAACTGTTCTGACACTGGATATGACAGCATTTAAGACACTCACCTTAATGGTTTCAAACCAGCGTGGCTGTTTGACCTGGTAGTAAATGACCGATTTATATTCCAGAATGCCTTCATCTCCAGCTCCAGGAAATATCACGTTCTAGATGGGAAAGATTATAATAAAAAAACAAACAAAAACAGCCATTAAAAACACTTAAATCTTCTGAAGAGGAACCTCTGGCCATGAAACTGATCTTTTTTTTTNCGCCCTGCCAGGTTCACAAGCTAATTAAGATCAGAAATGACAGATACGAGTTATAAAATATTAAACAACAAAATCTATTCTACCTGCTGGAAACCATAAGGTGTCCATATGCCGCGGGAAGCAAAAGCACTGCATGTTTTATTGCATTTTTTTTCCCCTACTTCTTGCCATTGCACACAGTGAGGGTCATGCATTCAACTCACAGTCTCACAGCTGGCCTGTCAAACCCTGACAAACACACAGACACGCTGCAGCTGACAGCCACCAATTATGAGCAATAAGTGACCGGCCGCCCTACAGCTGCAGGACCGAGCGTTATGTGGGCAGGAAAAATAAGCACAGAGCAGGAAATCAACTACATTTTTATTAAAAGTAACAAAGGAAACTAAACGTTCATGTAAGTATGAGGCAGGTGAGCATGTAAATACACAAAAATACTAATACAGACTATTAAAGAGAAAGTATGGTTGATTAAAAGGAAACTTACAGGTTTAATACAAACAATGACATGTCTGCTTACGCTAAATTTTCTAATAATATAATGACTGATTTGATACAAATAAATTTTTATTATTTACTTAAAAAGTAGTAACATTGGTTGCAAAGATAATTTCT
>NC_056710.1:20173932-20175384 GCF_018831695.1 Puntigrus tetrazona | reverse complement strand
ATTTACATAAATCGCAGTCGATTTTATTTATTATTTACTGTAGCAACAAAACAAAGACAGCCAAAAATGCAGAAAAATATACATTATAAAGAGAGCGTAGCATAGGGATGCACGTTATATCGGTACTAGAAAAATAAGTGTCTGTCATATTTCATATTTCATACGGAAATTTACAATTTACAATATCATAACTGTGCTCAATTATATACACACACACTTTAATTGCTCAGTGATGTACTTATAATGCGCGTCTCGCACATTGACTTCAGATTACCTCGAGTTTCTTCCCATCTTCATCATGTACAGACATGGTGACCTCCACGTTTTTAGGCGTCGTCTTACTGCCTTTATCAAAATCCCCCTGAACCAGCGTCACGTAAATGTCATTCCGAACGTCACCTGCAACAACACACAAGGTCTCGGTGTGGCTTACTAACACGATCGATGTGTGATCTCCAGAAAACACAGACCTTTTAGTAAGAATACGCACAAAAGCAGCCGAAAGAGTCATCGTGGGCATGTCAGATACGCAAGTCGATACTGGAATTAAATGGCTGCTGTACCTTTAATTGTCTAATTTCTGCAGGTGAGCTGCATGGAACCGCTGGCCAAACTATGACGAGTTAATCGTTAGCGTAGCGTCGCTTTCATGAACGGACAGGGTGAGTGTTTTGATGAATGCTGAATACCTGGCATGATGATTTCTGGGAAGCCCATTTTGCGAGCGACGGCGGTGGAACGGTCCACCAGGTGAGGGAAATCTTTACGGATCTGATGAATATCACCTGGAAGCAACTTCAACGTAACCCACAAACCTGAGGAAGGAGGGAGAGACTACAATTACACACACACACACACACTTCCTATTTATGCTTAACAGCTCACGGGAACTTAACTCATTTCAATATCTCATTATTAGTGATCTACAAAAACAATTAAGAGCGCCGGATTAGTTTAATTGCTGAGAAAATACCCGCAGGAAGCAGAGCCGCTGTGTTACTTAAAGTGAAGGGATGAATTGTGCTGTGAATATTTTACACCGAAACGTTGAAGATTAAATTGAGCAATCTGAGCAAATATAACCCGAGCCGTCCAAAAGAAATGATGAAAAATGACTCTGCAGAGGAACTAACAAAACACAANTTTATATAATATGTCTTCATTTTGTTTTATCTTCAAGTTATTAACAAATCCTATTAATTATTAAAATAAGGGTTGGAAATTTGAGGAAATTAAGTATCCATCATGATACTACTTGTGCTGTATTTACATTATGCTTTCTAAACAAGCCATTTTATTTTTTTATTAATACTTTTAAGTGTATAATATAGCATTTTCATGATGATAATACTAAAAGTCAATTAAAGTTCACATGACAGTAATATTATTTGCCGCACAAAAATGTAATTTGTTCTCCCTTTAATGATACAAATAATGTAATAATATTATTAA
>NC_056710.1:20171867-20173832 GCF_018831695.1 Puntigrus tetrazona | reverse complement strand
ATATATATAATATATTTTTTTTTAAGTGCTGAAAAGCTGTGGAGATGAAAGGTGACCCTAGCGAGCTTTACCTTGACCTTTGTGATTGACCTCTTTAGCGGCAATGACCTTGTTGATGACGGTCTGGAGGAAGTCGTTCTCGCCCGCCACCCTGGGTGAAAAACGGGAGATGTTCAGCTGCCTGTGGCGAATGGCGTCATCCAACGCTAGCCTGGAGTTCACACGCGACAGGCAACAAGCCAACGGGGAGAAGAGAGAGAGAGAGAAGGAAGAGAAAGAGAGAAGCCACAGAGAGCCAGATAAGAGTGGACATGAGCAGAAGGAAAAGAGAAAAAAAAAAAAAGAAATGGATGAAGAAAGCGAGAGGGAGAGAGAGGGAAGACACCAAACAGTGATACAGATACCATGACAGGGACAAAAGCCATTTTGTTAGCAAACAGTAATGCGGGATGGGTGACAGGAGAGACACAGAGAGATGCTGTAATTTCAGAAATGACCCTCATCTCACCCAAACACAGATGAAGCCACAAAACCTACAGAGCTGCCTTCATAATAATAATAAAAAGAATCACCACAGCCACTACAGATGCTTGATACTGAATTATAACAGTAATCAGAGCAATTATAAAGCTAAGTAATTATAGTACATAATTCAATTTTGGAAATATTACATTTTATATGAATGTTACATTATATGAAATCATACATGTTTTGCAAAAAAATAATAATTTTCTTATATCAAGTCAATTATCAAGACAATTTATTTTACACACTTCATATTTGGTTCTATACACACACACAGACACATATATGGTACATAAAACATTTTATGCATGTTATATAGGGTTTATTATTATTATTATTATCAATAATAATAATGACATTTTTAAGATATCTTTTCAATATCATAATATATAGTTTTAAACATATCACTATTATGTGTTATTCATTGTTTATTATTATGTTGTAATTATGAAAAATATTTTATTATTAACTAAAAGTATTATTGTTTATAAAATTTAATTTTTTTTTTTTTTTTTTTTTAATTATTGATAATTTCCACCCCTTTTTCCCCCTCATCATTATCATCATTTGTTGACTTTCTATTTTTCGCTGCCTATGATAAGCATTCAAATCAGTCACACACGCATGTTTCAGTTATGATGCTGCCTTAAAAGCTAGCTGCCTATGTAGGCGGCAGTGGACAGCAAGACAGTTCACCAGGCTTTGGACCAGGGCTACTGTAATCCGAGGTACCAATAATCTGCTACAACGCAAAATACAATACCCCACAGTACTCCTCTGAGCGACCCGGCTGGGCTGTGAGAGCGGCAAAGCAGAGAAAGACTGAAGTGTAGTCTTACTGAGTGACAGAATGAATGAGGGAGTGACTGAGGCACGCATGACCCTTCAGCAGAACGAGAGCGAGTTTGTGTACTGCCGTCTTTAATGAGTACATACACAGAGTGTTGAGATGATACAGCAGCAATCAGAAAAACAGACAAACACCAACTTGCATGTAAATTAGCATTCATATGCACGACTACACAACATCTCACAAACTACCTTCTGATCTGCCTGACAGGCAAGTGTTTCGCGCACTTAACTGAAGGTCAAGTCCTTTTTCTAATGTTATGTTATTGCTATCATAAAAGCTGTTGCGTTGATGTTATGAAGTCGTACTCACGGCTGGAAGGGAATGAAGTGTTGCTTGTCCTCGTCGTCCATCTTCCCCGTGATGATGTCTGTGACGTCCATTACTGTAGAGAGAAGAATGAGAGCAGAATAAAGTCGACCAGACATCATGAACCAGCTCATATTTAAGACTATAAACGCATTGTGTTTTGACAGTTTTTGCCATTTACTTCACAGACAGTCTCAACACATTCACTAATTTTAAAAACACTACGACTTTGCACCAGTTACATTCAGTATAGATAGATAGATATATAATAGAATTTTGAA
>NC_056710.1:20169418-20171767 GCF_018831695.1 Puntigrus tetrazona | reverse complement strand
TATATATATATTTAGAATGTTCTATTTAATTGTATCTAATAAAAATATCCCTTCATACACAATAGTAACAATGGCTGCATTACTGGCGAAGATTCATGTGCCATTTAAAATCACTGGATATAAGCATCTGTAAAACATATTCCATCAATACAAATTCCTTGCGGTATCTTAATGGACACATAGTGATCATGTTAAGTGTGTATCAGGTGTAATGTGTGAGGCTCTACCTGCCACCCCGAAGGGTCTGCGGAGGCCAGACGTTAATTTCTTAGTGTTGTTATCTCTGAGCTCCATCCGGCCCACTCGAACGATCTGACAAACAAAGCTGATTTTCTCCCTCTTCAGGTCTTCGCTCCCCAGATCCTGGAGAGAAAACGCACGAACACACAAGCGGCAGCGTTAAAAAAAACAAACAAAAGAAAACAAATAAATGAGTAAATCATGTGCAATCATGCACTCAAATAACCCGTATTTTTTGAGTCCCCCAGCGCTATTGGCCATGCACCAGGTGTTTCTGCCTGCGACCATCTAGTTCAAGTCAAACTCGTTGCACGGGACGGTGCAGTGTGCGCAGGCAGGCCAGGTGAAGGGTAAATTGCTGGAGCGGTGTTTGATTGGGGGCAGCGACTCATTCCCCGCTGGGGGTTTGTGCAGAGAGCAGAGGATTCTGGGAAAACAAACCGACCCTCGCAGCCCAGCATCTATTAAAAAATATGACCTCTAGCAAATGAGAACGTGTGGGTACACACCAACAAAACCAGATGCATATGCTCTATAATTATAGATTACGCACAATGCATGCGATTGCAAGCAAAACCGCTTCATAACAGCGTGTGAGAAACAAGAACTTCAACATTTGATTTCACGTTTACAATGCATGTTTCCCCTGCACAGATAATTGGTTTTTCTGTTTTAAATTACACGCAGATGCCGACGAGCGTACATGGATGCACACAATATGCGCAACAATGCAAAGCAGGCGGCATCTCCGGAGAGCATCCTCCTCTAACGACCGCCAGCTCGTTACCCTTTACAGCTTTAATGATGATGCTGCTTTCTCCAACACTTTAATTACCAATTCTGCAACACGACTGATGAACACGAATTAAAGTGTCACCCAATAATACCGTGATTACTCATTAAGGAACAATGCGAGAGACGGGAACAGACGAAAGGAATCGAGCCGTAAACAGAGCCATTTGCGCTGCGGCGTTTCCAGGAACGAGCAGAAATGTTTAAGTGTTCGCTCGTGAGGGGTTCAGGAGGTTTGAGCGGGCCGGCACAAATTAGAACAGTTCGAAACCTAGTTTTTGCTGACCGCCTAGATACCATTTTGAAACATCTCATTATCATGCAACCGCAAAAAAAATAAAATAAATGAATAAAATCAGCATCGAATGCATCTTTAGCAGAGAACAAGGCTGTTATCGTTAACTATTGCCAACGCTGGTGCTCATTAAAATAAAGCTGAAATAAAATAATAGAAATATTGCCTAACTGAAATAAGATAAAACACTAACTGGAAAAATAATAACGGAAACGAGGCCAAAAGTACACCTAAAATGGAAATAACTAACTAAATAAAACGACTCTGGTAGAGAAAAGCACTTAAACTAATTATTTAAGCTAATATTTGCACGCTAGGTTTTCTGGATTTGTCCAACTAGGACTACAAGCAAGTTTCCTGTAGTCACGTCTCATTTGTTTTGCTCACATTGTGTGATGCATAAACACCTTATTGGTATTGATACCCGTGTAGAGCTCCAAATCAATCATTTATGTGGTCGCATTTCACTTTAAAGTGATAAAGTTTCAGTTGAGTCTGAATCGTGTCTCAACAGCATTTCTTCGTGATAATAAATGGTTTCAAAAGTAAAGCCCAAAATGGTACGTACAGTGAATACGGCACGCAGGTTATGAAGCTGATCGATGTCTTTCACCAAACCTGAGCTGGACCAACGCACAAGATAGTTCTCACTGAAAGAAATATAGAGATATTAAACGACATTGCTTTTACAGCATAGTAGCAACGTCTAAACTCTAGGATTGATTCCCAGTCAACACATGTACTGATAAACATACAGATTTAATACACTGCACAAGCATTTGCTAAATGCATATATGCTAAGGTAAAAATAATGGCACACTTGAATAGAACAGCACGATCATATACTGCTGAAACAAACCACTGAGAATAGTGTGCATGGCACAAATGCTGTGGTTGATTTTTTACTACATAGGATGTGAAACTTCATGGTTACTGGGCACTACCTAAATGTGGGTTAAACTATTGTCACCATACTTAAATTGAGCCAAATAATATAGTATATATATAGTATATAAAGTGTG
>NC_056710.1:20167288-20169318 GCF_018831695.1 Puntigrus tetrazona | reverse complement strand
ATAAAGTATAAGTATTTTTTAAATATTAAGCGTTCAAAAATATTATTAGTATCTTAGAATAAAAATTTTAAAAAACTATTAAAAATACGAAAGTGTTAATAAATATTTATAGCAATTAGTAACAATAATAAAAGATAAATATATATACACACACACACAGTTTTTTTAAATAAATAAATTTACATAAAAAAAAGGATTAAATAAAAAAATAATACACGTTCAGCAGCACTGACCTGATGAACTTGGACTCAATTGGGTCATATAGTGACATCAGCACTTCTGCATCTTCTCCGATTTTGCACACGACATTCTTGAGCGTGACGAACAGGGCAAACGAGGGTGTGGAGGCAAACTTGGCCTGTCTGCTCAAATCCAAGTTCTGCTTCTGAGACTGAAAAACAAACAAACAAGAAAAAAATGATGGCATCTGAGCACAGCTTCTAATACAGATCTTAAAACCGGAAAAAAAGACAAATCTGACCATGTGTCAAGTCACGGCCATAAGTCATGCCTCCAGTAATTAATACATATAAATAAATATTTACATATTAGCACATTAAAAGATATATCTTATACTGAAAGAATACATACTATTTTTCTATAAAAATTTAAAGCAGCACTTAATCATGATAACAATAATATATTATAGTAAAGTATAGCATATAAAATTCATCTTCTTATTATTATTATTAAAGTGCCTGCCAAAAAAAAATGTTTGGAAACCTTACAGTGAATAGTTCTGAAGTAAATCTCTTCTGCTCTTCAAGGCTGAATTTATTGGAAAAGATAAAAGAAAAGCTTACTCCAGGTTTCAGTGTCAACGTGATCTTTTAGAAATGACTGCGATTTATTTTAAATCAAGAAACCTTTCTGAATATTATCAAATGTTAAAAACTATTATGTATGAAAATGGTGATGCATTTTATTTTTCAGGATTTTTGTGATGCATGTAAAAATGTAATGTACAGCATTTCCCAAATATATGGATTGCATTCGTTAATGCATTTATTAAATAGAAAGCATTTCTTCACTCACTTTAATGCATGAATAAAACTATGAATTTCTTATACAAATGTTTGTATCCACAAAAATATTAAGCAGCAAAAAGTTTTTAACATTGATGATAATGAGAAATGTTTCTTGAGCCGAAAATCAGCACATTAGAATGATTTCTAAAGGATCATGTGACACTGAAACTTCTCTTCATAAATAACAAATTAGCAAACGTTTCTAATGATGAGCACTAACAGTGAAGTGAAGCTAAAAACGGGATGTCCCTCAGAGACCGGAAAGTATGGAAATATCCGTATTTATACAGAAAAATCATATCCCTGCTTAAAGTCAGCAAGACTAATCACACAGGCATCAAAGAAAAGGTCTCGTACATCTATATAAAGAATATCTATTATGAACGATCTGCATGAGACTCAAGGACAGTGAACATCTGGGTAGGGTCATCCGTGAAAGATAGGCCAGAAGGCTGCTGTATTTTCAGACATTCACCTTGTCATACAGGTTTGCAACAACATGAGACAGAACTTTCATCTTTACGGGAACATATTCCATGAGCTTTAAGGATGTTAAACGAAAACTCCTGTCTCGTAGCATCAAGGGAAGCACCCGCTCGCTTCTCAACACAGCGAAAGCAAACTCGCAGTGACTCATCTAAAAGCACTAGAGGTTCAACAGCTGAAGTTCAGCAGTCCACAGAGAGAGCACGAGGACAGGGATCTTCAGCTCCTAGAGAAGTATGCTTGAGGGTGTATATGAATACGGTTCAAGACCAGGGCCCTACCAGAAACGGGATTCAGGTTAACGTGGAATGTGACGGAATGGAAAGACACATTTTAATGAACTAATCAAAAACGGGTCATTATGCAAATCCCGCTATGAACTAGTATCTGTAATTTTCAATTTAAATATGAATCCTGCATGTCTTAACAGTGCAGGCATGCAGTTTTTTTTAATAGACACGCACATGACACTCGCTGTTTTTATATATGTGTATATATATGTGTGTGTGTGTATAT
>NC_056710.1:20165810-20167188 GCF_018831695.1 Puntigrus tetrazona | reverse complement strand
GTGTGTTATATATATATACACACACACACACACACATATATATATACACATAATGTGTGTGTGTGTGCACGTGTGTGTCTCTCAAAATTTAATTAAATTTGTTTTAAGGCAAGAACACATTGGTTTAGGTTTAAGTCAAATGTTATATAATTAATTAATACATTTTGTGTCTAATTAATTTACATGAACACACATTGATGCCATAACACAAATCCTTTTTTTAGCACTATATCATAGCGGCCCCACAGCGAAGGTAGGAAGTGAGATGGTTTGCTCTCATGCTCTCTGTTCCCTTGCGACCTCTCACACGTCAGCGATGGCGTTTCAGAGCGGCGGTCAGGGACTTTTTCCATGCGGTTTAGCTTCACAAAATTGTCACATCCAAATATAAATATTCAGTAACGGAAAACATTCAAGGTGTTTATTACAGCAGGTGGTGATGAGAAATACACCGCAAAGTGTGCCGCCGGCTCTCAGGCCTCGCACATTCACAATCCAGTAACACCGAACACCTTTAAATTTCTCAATCCAAATGAATCACAGACACCAGGGGAAAAAAAAAAAAGTAAGTGGCATAATGGATAAAAACAGTCTAATATCGTTTACCTTTTCCTCCTGGATGCGAGCTTCAATCTGCTTGGACGCGGTTTCATGCGCTCGGAACAGATTGATAGTGCTGGTCAGGTCAGGGTCCAGAATATTCCCGTCTTTATCTCTCACCACCAGATCCAGGTCTAAATACCTGCCAAACACGCACAAAACAGTGCAGGTGTCGCTTTAAAACACAGCTGGCTGAAAGAGAGAACGTTTTATGCTCCACTAATCCAAAATGGTATTTATTTGGACATTATCCACTAAAATGGAAAAAAAAAGCATAACCAGAAAAGGAATAAGACAGATTATACTAATCTTCAATAAATATCAGTAGCACTTAGAGTAAAAGTCGTAATCATTATCCAAGTGTGTCATCAATGGTTTCAGCGTGTTGCTATGTGGTTGCTAAGGCCATCCTGGATTTGTATTGAAACAAAATAAAAACCTTTCACTTAATAAAGTTGACAAAGGCAGAGATTTGAACCGAGAAGTGAGAGCTGCGAGTCGCTAGTAACTTTTTCACCTAACTTCCTCCTACAGCTGAAGTGAACAGGAACACAGAAACGCTCCAGTAATAAACTGGCTGCTATTAGATGGCCTTAAAAGATGTTTAGAGTCTGTAAGCGTGTAACTAACTGGAATTGCAGTTAGCCCTGCTCCAAACTACTATTTATTTTTTATTTATTTTTTTCTTTTGGTAAAATTAATTTTTTCATACTTTTTTATTAAGTTGTTATTTGCAGTGTCTTGTAAATTACATTATTATAACAAAAAAATATATATA
>NC_056710.1:20162639-20165710 GCF_018831695.1 Puntigrus tetrazona | reverse complement strand
AGTCGTGACTTCACGCTCAACACGACCCAATCAGCACGAGTCAGCAGCTTGAGAGTGTGTGTGTGTGTGTGTGTGTGTGTGCGCGTGTTAATACTTGTTCCCATAGTCCATCTTAGAGGTGACTTTCTGTTTGAGCTCGGACAGCTCGTCCTGTGGAAGCGTGCCGGACAGGATCTGGGAGCGCCATTCGATCAAGTCGTAGATCATGTCTCGGACCGTGTTGAACATCTCGCGCTTGTCGCCCTGTTGGAAACCAAGTCTGGTTAAAACCCTGCAATGCGTGTTAATTCATCTGTCAATGCGCATGCTGCTGCATAAAGGCACAGTGCTCTTAATCACTGTAGACAAACGGCCCCGGAGTAGCATGCTGCTTGCTTATACAATTAAAAAGAGTTACTGTCAATGAGTTTGAAAACTAACTTTCATTTTAAATCTGTATATCACGTCAGAGCTCAACATCTCACCCCCAGGATCAGAGTTATTAATAAAAATTGCAACACGTCCCAGCAGATGTCACTGAAATGTGTTGTCATCAAAACACTACGTCGTTAAGCTCATGATCTCCATTTCCTAATATATCAGTGTGTGAAAAAGCAGCGTCAATTGAGTGGGATGTCTAACTTTGTTGCATTTACAAAAAAGCCGCCAAAAATGCCTGGATGACCTACTGCACATGGAAAGATTTTAACATATGCATCTGATGGACAATTTAGTATCAGTGACAGGAGAAGGTTTATGAATAGTGGAGGTCACGTGACAAAACCAGCATGGCTGGATTGCATTCATACAAAACATGCATATTTTATGGAGTACACTTTTTTTTTTATTGTGTTTGTCTGTATTAGCACCACGTCAGTATCCAAGAATATTTATTGGACGAAAAACAACTGATGTTCAGTGTTTAATTGATTGATGATGTGTATACGAGGAAAAGTAAAAATAAATAAAAATAGCATTAAATAAAAATATGAAAAGAAAAGAAATTAAAAATGTAAATAATTTTAAATACAAATGACAAAAAATACGTTAAGAAATAAAAATACAAATTAAAATAAGAAAAAATAATATATTTTAATCAAAAAATGAATGACAATAGAATAGAATTAAAGTTAACAAATAACTCAGTTTTGTATTTGTTAAAACATAAAAACAAAGGAAAGTCTTCCATAAGATGTTAAACGCCCAATTTTTCTCAAAATATTTTTTTTTTTGTATAAATATACTTTAAACTATCTTCTGTTTTTAATAGACAATTAATTTTGTGATTTGTTAAAGTTAAAAAGTTATCAAATTCTCTTTGCTGTGATGCTGATGACGTCACCCTGTTGACGGTCGCAGTTTGATGACGTCACTGGCGTCATTTTCTGCACCTTAAAGCACACATTTTCATCCGCTTATGCATGCTTTTAAGTGTGCGGAGGAGGTGTACGCAACGTTCTGGAAATAATACGAACATTTGGAATAAACGCAAGCTTACCACATATAGGTCTCTCCATATTGCCGCCCATTCTCGAAGCGTAGTCGTGACCTCATGAACCAGCGGGAGCTCGGTAGGAATGACAGTCTCCTTTTGTCTAAAAGAACAGCACAATAAGTGAAGGAATTTTCCGAGAACACCGCTTGTGTGGGAAACAATGGGCTGTTTAACTGCGTTTCACTGCGCTCTCGTCAGTAATTCCTGCTTGCTACAGGCTCCCGAGGACCCCGAGTCACTCAGATCCCGCCATGCCAATGAAAACTAATTACCAGCATCAGTCATCAAAACAGTGCTTATGAAATCTGAGCTGGGCTTTGCTCGCGATTCCAATTACTCTCACGCGCTCGCACCAAACCAGCACTCGCTCGTGTGTATTATATTCCTGAACCACGCTTGAAAATCCATTTCTCACTCCACAGTCTCCCATTAAGCCAGCGATGGGCTGCTGGAGCACTAACTTGTTCTAGAAATGCGTCTACTGGAAGTATATTGTCAGCTGTGCTCAGGCTGGACCAACGCTGATATAATCGGTCCAGTAACTGAAGTAACAGGATTTTCAGACGCAGCAAAGGAGCGTAAAGTTGAACGCGGATATTCCAAAACGTAGCGGCCTGCTTAGGGAACAGCCATCGAAAACAGTCGTGGAGACTCGGAAGGTCAGATAAGGATATAGTTATGTTTATAGGTCTGAAAATGGTGACAGAAACAGAGAGGGAAGATAGATTCTAGGGGTCTTTACATCAAAACAGAGTGTGAAACTCTTAAAAACTATGATATATGACGAGATTCTCTTAGTAAAGGACACTTTTTTTTCCCTAGCAGATGATAACTGATACTTATGAGGTGGCACTTAACCTTCTGAAAATGTCAAGGATAAATGTAATGTTATATAAATATTCATATGCAAAAAAATGACAAAAATGAGCATTAATTGCACTAGCNNNAAAAAAATAATAGTTACATATAGACAGGCTAATAAAATGAACAATATTTAAAAATAGTATTAGGAAAATAACTCATCGATGGAACATTATATAAATGTGATGTTTTTATGATGTCATTCTTACATATTTTATATTTCATTGCTAAAAAGTCAGTAATTTAAAAAACTAAATACAATAAATACAAAAAAACCCTTAAAATACCAAAATAGATAAATAAATTTGGGGAGAAAAAAAAAAAAAAAAATGTAAAAAGCTAACTAAAGAGGGAAAAATAACACCGTAATATAAAATAAAATGCATTTCACAAATACCCAGGTTAATAAGCTCGGTCTAAATCGGCCCAGCTCTGCACTGGTAATTAATCCTTTTTTAATTAGGCAAAATAACTAAACTACATCTAATTCTGATACGTTTGAGAAGTGAATGAAACATAAGCAGCTTTATAGTCGATATTTCTCCCACTGAGTTCGTCACAACAAATCCCGGGATTGCCTTCTCCGTGAAGGATTTACGAGCTGGTCGAAACGAGTTGGTTTGGTTAAAGATCTACAGTAGCGTCTGCTAAGATGTTGCTAACGCTTTCCATCATATTCAGCGAATTACAAACTTTCAGGATTTATGAACGGACATACTGACCCGCTGCCTTCGAC
>NC_056710.1:20159580-20162539 GCF_018831695.1 Puntigrus tetrazona | reverse complement strand
AAAAAAAAAAAAAAAATGTAAAAAGCTAACTAAAGAGGGAAAAATAACACCGTAATATAAAATAAAATGCATTTCACAAATACCCAGGTTAATAAGCTCGGTCTAAATCGGCCCAGCTCTGCACTGGTAATTAATCCTTTTTTAATTAGGCAAAATAACTAAACTACATCTAATTCTGATACGTTTGAGAAGTGAATGAAACATAAGCAGCTTTATAGTCGATATTTCTCCCACTGAGTTCGTCACAACAAATCCCGGGATTGCCTTCTCCGTGAAGGATTTACGAGCTGGTCGAAACGAGTTGGTTTGGTTAAAGATCTACAGTAGCGTCTGCTAAGATGTTGCTAACGCTTTCCATCATATTCAGCGAATTACAAACTTTCAGGATTTATGAACGGACATACTGACCCGCTGCCTTCGACTGTGGCCTCTTTCAGATGTATGTAACACGCCGGAAACACTCCCTGGACGTCAGAAAAGAGCAAACAAAGGAAAAAACCCAGTTGAGGCCTGCTGAACGCTCGCATTAAACGAGAAAGCTGACCGTACTCTGGAAGCGCTTCACACAGTAACTCACCTTCTTCGATTTTCTCCTCAGCCGATACCCTCGATACCACCCTGAGAAGAGCAAGAAATATCACAGCAGTCAGATGGAAATGCCAACAATTAGATTACAGAGAGACGCCACCGTGTCCCTACAGCGCAAATAAAAAACAATATCCTCAAATGATAAAAAAAGACACCTCCTGGAGATGTCTGCGAGACGCGAACGGATCATTCAACGCTGAAGTGTGTGTTATTGAGAGGAGCCGAGGCGTGAGGTGAAGCGAAAGGGCAACGGAGACGGCTCGACACAAATGGAGTACTAAATAGTGTGCCAAACTCTCAAAGATGATAAAACCGAGCAGAAGCACGTTTTTTTTCCCCTTCCTCAGCAAATGGTCGCTACGATGTGGTACTTAACCTTTAGGAAATGTCGAGGACAAGTGAATATTTTATGAGCTGGTTCACATGAGGTTTTTAACTCTTAAACTAAATAAAAAAATTGTAAGCGTGACTTAATAATAAAGAAAATAAAACGCAATTATTAATATTAAAAAAATAATTACGAATGCAGGTGATGCTGCCTAAAACAAGGTAATATAGAATATTTTCACTGACGGCTGTGTGCAACGGCTTTCTTTGCTTATTATGCATAAAACATTGTTTAGCTGTAATACATTTTTTAAAAGTAATATTTACATGATATAAATGATGCATTTATTTTTTTTTATTAAAGCTAAGCCGATTTAAGATTTATCGTAAACGAGGCTTGCGTTTTTTTTAAAAAACTAAATAAATTTTTAAATACGATGTCCTATTTTGACATTTTCTCAAGGTATAAAGATGAAGTGATCATCAAAAAACAGAGAATGAGAGACAATCCGCATTAAATACAATAAAATGACATCATTCAAAATAAAGAAAAAAGTTAAATAAAAAAACGGATACAAATAATATGACGTTCAAGTAAAATTTTAAAAATTATTAAATTAAAAACACTTTATTTTGCACTTGATATTGATATTATATTGATATTTTTCCCTTATAAATTTGTATTATATTAGCCTTGGTGAAGGATTAAATGGTTGAGCTTGTATAACCATTGTTTCATATTGATGCTTTGCTGTGTCACTTTTAGTTGTGTGTGTGTGTGTGTGTGTGTGTGTGTGTGTGTGTGTGTGTGTGTGTGTGTGNCCTTCGTAAGTCTCCAGAATGTGTACAGTGTCTCCGATCTGTAAGGACAGCTCTTCATCACTGCGAGCGTCATAGTTATAGATTGCTGCAGACAGAGAACATAAAACACTGTAGTGAGACACATGGCATCAATTTCTGTTTGGTGTGTGTGTGTGTGTGTGTGTGTGTGTGTGTGTGTGTGTGTGTGTGTGTGTGTGTGTGTGTGTGTGTGAGTGAGAGAGAGTTAGAGACGATGCAGCGAAGCAATAACTAACCACACAACAAATAATAGCAGCCCAGGAATAAACGCGCCTCCGGTCTGACACATACAAGCACCCGAAATATCTCCACAATGCAAAGTCTTTGATCGTTTTATATATCGATTTTCAGCGAGTAACTACTTTCACGCCGTGGTTTTATTTCAGGAATCGTCTTGACATTCACCGCTCTCCCCGCACGCACTGGTATTTCCTGCGCGAGTCAGGTTTTACTGGTGTGTTCATGCGGTCGTTTCTCGGTGACCCCGAAAGGCCAGGTGACCCCACGACGGAGGACGAGCGCGGAGCGACAGATAGAGAGCGAGACCTGTGAGGGTTAATTACTGTCTCTATTTCCGTCTCTGTCAGACTCTCACCTTCGTTCTCACACACGCCGTTCCTCTCAGCTATCTCAGAGTCTCTCGGAGACAGAGACAGAGACAGAGTAATTACACAATATTCTCACCCTGGGCCTCTTTAAAACCACTCACACACACACACACACACACACACAAAGCAGCTGTTTCCCTCTGAATCTGAACTGAACACAGACAGCGAGCCGGAGAAACACTGGTGTACCTGCGATTACACGCAGACCAACCGGTAATTACGAGTTACGAAACTATTGAAAAGAAACAGACGAACACAAGCTAACAACTGGCACATCACATTACAGATGCTAATCAACTATTTCTGAACTCATAAGAAATATATTGGTATAGTATTTATTCGTATTTGCCAAACGTTTAGTCACATCCAAAATAAAAAGTTTCTGTTTGCATAATGTGTGTGTGTTCTGTGTATATTATAAATATTAATGCACATACAGTATATATTTTGATAACATTTACATCTACATTTATTATAAATAAATATATAAACTGAACACTTTTCTGTTATCAACAAAAAGTTTTAGTATTTTTTTCTGTCAAACAATCCAAAATAAAAGTTTGTTTATATAACATATGAGTGTGTGTGTGTGTGTG
>NC_056710.1:20154221-20159480 GCF_018831695.1 Puntigrus tetrazona | reverse complement strand
GCCTACCGACCTTCTGCCTGTTATTGTTTACGTCTCTTGGATTCCCCTTGTATATCGCTGTTCGCTCCTGTTTGACCCTCCTGTCCGACCACGAATAAAGTCTGTCGCAAATGGATCCTCCTGTCTTCGACCAGTCATTACAGTAATAGTATGTAATAGTGTGTTTTTCTTATGTAAGTTTGATTAATACAAAAGGTGTTTACATGTATGCTTAAATTTTTCACATACTACAGATCTGGTTTGGTGAAATAGCTCTTACTGTACATTTGTTTGATAGCAGCGCATGATCAGACAGCGATCATTTCTACCGTGAGAACACTGAATTAAAGAAAGAGTCCGTCTTCCTGTTGAGTGACATTCCTTTTCAAAACACTCTGCTAAGAAAAAAAAATGCAGTTCTTAACCTGACAGCAGATGAAGAAGAAATAGTTTACTAAAAAAAAGACTGGTAGGAAATGATGACGGATTAAGGCTTTCTACAATGCAAAACTACATAAAGTGTAATAGAAATTGTCCATATGACCCATTATATATAAGACAAAAACAGCTGTTACTTCTTGCCCAAGCATATGATCAAAGGAAAATCTGGATAACCTAAAAAAAAAAAATAATAATAATAATGTAAAAGCACAGCCAGACGCACCGGTTCACTGTATTAATGAATCAATAAATGATTAAATGAATTTCTGTGCTTTGTGATTTCACTCGTTAGTGCCATTGTATTGATATTTTTTTTACATAATGTTGTACTCTCCTGCCAAGGATAGTAGATCAAATTAAATCTGTAGCCAATTCAAATTTTTCGACTGTCCATTGTCCCTGTTAAATATCAAGAACATCACATTTATTAAAATCCCATCATACACTCTTTACTAAGGCAACACTGGGTAAAAACACAGGTTCATAAAGCATAACAGAAGACACGCATGATACAGAATGTTTTCTTTAGTGGACACAGTCATACAAAGATTACATTACGTTTTTTAAGAAAAATGCTGTCAAAAAAAATATTTTATTTGAAGACTGATATCATGGCTTTATCTTTTGCACTTTTCTTAGCTTCAGCTCGATGCTGTTTGACAGACCGTTCCTAACCAGCACCTGTTTCAACTGAAAAAAAAAAAAGAGAAACGGTTCAAACGTTTTCCCTGTTGTCTATTATCACCACATTTGGTATTTATAGTCGTGTTTGTGTCTTACTTGATCTAAAACCATCTGAATGTTTCCATTATCTGTTAGGTCAGAAAATGAGGTAAGTTTCGCTTTAAGTCCAACGATGTTATCTGAAGGGAAACACACACAGAAATGATGAATTATCTGTTGACTGGTAGTACGGCCAAACAAAAGAAGTTTGATGTGTTGAGACATGTGTCATAACATTGGTTTGTTAAATCAGTTTCTGGGTTACTTTTGTTTGGTTCGCTGTCCACCCTGAAGACCCATCGACCGGGAACACCAACATTACTGGAGTTCCTGAGGTTTGAGATGAAGCTGCCGAGGTTTGATCCAGGAATCACAAAGTAGTTTGTGGAGCTTATTGTGTCATAACCAGCCTGAAAGCGTGGAGAAAAAATATAAACAGTATTTATAGAGTACATATACTTTTTTTATAGTAGGAACATTTTGTTCACAATACAGAAAACTGGTTTCTTTTACCTGCACTGGATGTTCTGTTACAGCAATGTCTCCATAATTCATCAGAATAAAGGAATAATTACCGCCTGAAATTAAAACGATTTGAAACGATGTTTCCTAAAAAGATTAAAAAAGACTTACTTTAACAAATACATTTAGTATTAATGTATATGAGCATTATTACACGGCTCTCTGGAATACTTGATACTGATCTGTCATTTCTGATGCCTTACATATCTGACTTGAAATATCTTAAAGCTTTGCTTTTAAATAACTAATAAAAGAACTCAAATTTTTAGATGTTGTGTCTAAATTATTTACTTATTTGGCGAGTTATATGTAATAAGTGGGATACATCCAGCTTCTGAGTGAACAAGGCAATCTTGATTACCTACTGTCTGACCTCATTGGTTTATTATCTTAATCTATTACTATTTTCTCTGTCACTTATAATCTAATGTCTTAAATTAAGTGTTCAGAAGAATATTAGACTTACTGTATTGGTCAAAGCATAGTAAGCGACTTTATCCCACGTCGCAACGAAGACCCAAGAAGCGATGAAGTTCAGATCTGGGAAATATGTCTTTATATCCTGATTGGCTCGATTGAGAAGACCTCCGTTAATGTACTGCTGATATGAAACAACTCCTTTCACACGGTTGTCAAGATCAGTCCAGAGACCAGCAATTATATCCTGACTTCTGTTAGCGGGAAACGAGTAGGGAGTATATTCTGACAAAGCCTGGTTAAATGTGAGGTATCCATTATTATTCACCTGAAACATGAGAAACATCGTCAAAATCACTGATCAAGGATGAGTTTATAAAATATTCACCAATCACATTGAGACCTAGAATAAAGATGGAGGTGAATTCTTACGTAAATCTGCTGGTACGAGTGGCCAAAGAACAGAAATGAACTCGACAGCTGAATAACAGGAGAGCTTCCATCTTCTAAAGCAGAACTATTTGTGTCTCCTGCCGCTGAGCCGAACGGGTAAAATATTGCTGGTGCTTCAAAATTGAATGAACAAAAATTGGATTAAAAGTGATTTATGAAGCTCGCATTTGATGATAATGTAATTCTCTATATTGTGGTCTTTAAATGTCTTTGAAGAAGCAACAAGTAAAGGTGTAATACATATAAAAATAATGCAAAACCAAAACGAACACACAGAATTTGTACATTATGTCAAGCGATCTGGGTTAATGACATGCGTCCGGTTAGAAAGCATAAGTGATTCTACATCATGCTTTGGTGCAAATAAACTTTACAACAGGTGCACTGGAGAGGTTTTACAGACAGCTGCCACAGACAATCGCTCTCTTCCTGTTCTTCCTGTCCTTCCTGACTGATTTCTCTTTTGTTCTTTACTTTGTGAGGCAGCACATGCACCCAATCAGGTCACACGAGTAGTCCATCCATACGTGCTATCGTACGGAGGTTTGGCATGTCTCCCCGCAAGAGCATGGAGGAGATCCTTGGAGAAGGCCTGTACACAAGGGGAGCTGGAAGCGAGGTTCAATGTTGTGCTGCCTGCAACTTCATCCAGCTTGGTTGGTCCTTATTGTTGTTAGGTACCATGATGAAAGTGTTGATCAGACTTTACACTGGTGTTTTGGACTCTGGGTCCCTCCTGGTGCATGACAAAGCCCAGCCCAGAGCTTCTGAATGACAAAAGCATACCTTCTCCAGACATGAATCCAACTGAGAAACTCCAAGAGCCCTCAATGGCCTGATGGTTTTGGTTACCATCGACCAGTGTAGCATCATTTCGTTCTCCGCAAGTTACACAATGCACGTAAGTAAAGATCCAAACACAACATGCACTCCTATTACATGACACAGATTTTCATGATACGTAACTTCAGCAGTCAGAAGGTATAGTATAATACATTTACCTGCCCAGGCTGGATCCGAAGTAAAATTATAGATGCTAATGTTCCTAACATCTGCAAAAGGAATTAATAAATAATAATTCATGTAAAACAGACAGATGTTCTTTCAAACTCATAGACGCAATACATAATGCAAAATACTGTATGCGTTACCTGCACAGTAGGTCCCAAAGCAGAAATTTGGCTGAACGAACTCATAGACGTAGTAATTGCCTGGGCAGGCTTTGACTTTAATGGGATTTGAACGGAAACCACAGCAGTCGTTCCACCAATTACCGCAGACGTTTCGGATCACCACGCCATCCTCAATTCGTGGGTGTGGACTGGTCAGCCACAGAGGAGCATGAGTGCCACAGCTTAGCTGATCAACACATGTGTCCGGCATCTGAACGCTCTGTCCACGAATGAAGAGACGGTACCAGCCCACCCAGTTGACATATTGGTCACACAATAATTTAGAGGTGTATCGAGCGTAATATGAAGACTGTAACTGATTGCTGGTGGCTCTCCGTAAATCATCCAGCACAGTGTAGTTATAGCAGGGGTCATAGAGGAGGGCTGTGAAAAAAACAAAAAATCTATTACAAAATGTATTAATAATAATAATAATAATAATAAATATACACTTCCTGTACCTTGGAGTGTTTAAAAAAAGCTTTTTTCTTGCCTAGAGTCTACTGGGCTCTGATTGGTCAAATGGTTCTGTCTGTTGTGATTGGTTGACAACTTAGGGCAAATCTGAATCTTTCTTAACTGTCGTCTATGGAAACTTGTCAGAGTTGTAACTATGGTAAGCAGCTTGTGGCATTAATAGTATCGCATAGCCAGACCTCTAGACAGACAGCCATCTGACCAATCAGAAAACAAAGACTGAAATACATGGCAGCTTTCATTGGCCAAGGCCCACCCATGAGGCTGTTTGATCGACATGTCAAACAACCAATCGCACTTCATTTCATTCAGCGTCACGTTTCAGGGCATGCAAAAGACGCAAAAATAACAGACCAGTGTGTAAAACTCTAAAGATTCTATGCCACAAACTTTAAATATTTCACATACATTTGAATATATATTGAGTTTAGTTGATGCTAATAAGCACTTGTCGTCACAGCTATAACCACAACAGCTTTCTTAGAGGGGTTCAGTACCACGTCATCTTTGTTTCCAGAAGAAACATTAAAGAACGCGGAAATCCTGTATAATTTAACCAATCCGACACATGACTTCGAAACTCCTGAAATGCGACCGACCTTTAGCCAACGTTCCATGGACATAAAGTCTGAGGCTGAGACTACAGTTTTAATAGCAATATAATAAATTAAAATTCTTATTAGATATTGACTATTGCAATAGTCAGCACTTCAAAAAGGCCCAAAATAACGTATTTTATGGTTTATATGAAAGCAAAATAATTATGTTTTAGATGACACCATAATCCCCAAAGTCAGTGATGAAACCTAATGTCAAACTCTTTCTGCTGCAGTATACTTCTGCAAAGCAGAGGCTTTGACATACAACGGCAGTAAAGTACCTCCAAATCCAAGTCAGATAAAGATCATTTTTACAAATTACAATCTCATAATTGACTGTATGCATGTTTAAAGTCAGCTCAGTCGCTTCCCATCAACTCAGTTATGCTATAATGGAAGCGCTCGGTTTATCTATATAATCCATTCACAATCTGAAGAAATGTCTGCAAGGGTCTCTTCTTACTGTATATCTAATA
>NC_056710.1:20149236-20154121 GCF_018831695.1 Puntigrus tetrazona | reverse complement strand
GTTAAATAACTTAATAATTAATATATAAAAAAATAAATAATGCATTAAATAGGTTTTTATATTTTTAGATCCAATTTAAAAGCTACTTTAAATTTTTCAAGGTAAATCAATGACACAATTAGGCAAATTCACTCACATAATATTGTACACTCTCGTATGTCGTTCCTGAAATGGTATCAGCCTGAATGCAGCAGGAATGTGTTAATAAAGCATTTATTCATTGTTAATAAAGTATGAATATGCAATTCATACAATGCAAAACATAGATATGCTCAAGAACAAAACTTTTATAGCTGTGTTTACAAACTGATTGTTTGTTTTTTTATCATTTACAGACCCTTGCTACAAATACACTGTGCTGGATGATCCATGGAGATCCACAACTTATGCATATACTCCCCAAAACCTAAAGTGTGACTATAATGTCAACTGGGTCGGCTGGTATCGTCTCTTCTTGAATGGTCAGAGCGCTCAGATGTCAGAAACGTGCGTTAGTCAGTTTATGTGTAGCACTCATGCCCCGCTCTGGCTGAACGGAGCACATCCAAACATCGGGGATGGAGAGGTGACCCGAAACGTCTGCGGTCACTGGGAGAATAACTGCTGCCGTTTCCCTTCCAATCCCATAAAAGTCAAAGCCTGTCCAGGAGGTTATTACGTCTATGCGTTTGTTCAGCCAAATTACTGCTCTGGGACCTACTGTGCAGGTAATGCATATTTTGCATTCACCCATATTGTTTGTTGCATTACATCTAGGAGTCTGTTTTTGAATGCACTAACATCTGTTTTATACATATAAGTAATATTTTTATGTGTTTAATAATAATAATTTTTTCTGAACAAAAGTTACCAGCATCAACAACGCTCCGGAGTCAACCTTGGGAGGTAATGTAGTCTGTTATTACTACTGAAGTTATGACAGGATTCTGTGTTTATTAAGTTCAGCTAAAAGTCTAAAAAGCAAAACTGTACAGTTGCTTCCAGGAAAAAGGACTAAAAATATAGTCACATGGTCTTTAGAATGGTATTGATGTGTTACCTGATTAAAGACACTGTTATAAGGTGCAGTTTGTTTCTTCAAAAAAAAAATAACAAGAATACATGATACAGAGTATTGCTTGCTTGCTGACTCTGCCTAATGCCTGATTGTGTCAGAAAACATCACCAAAGGCATTAAAATCATTACATCGTTTGCAGCAGATACTCAAGCTTTACATTCATGTGTCCCCACCAGAGGTCATCAACTTCCTGCTAATAAATAGATTAAACATGAGCTGCAGATGGTAGAAATGTAAACACCAGTAAAAAATAAATGCTTAAAGTTCATTCTTTCGACAGCACCAACAATATTTTACCCGTTCGGCTCAGCGGCAGGAGACACAAATAATCCTGTTCTCGAAGATGGAAGCTCTCCTGTTATTCAGCTGTCGAGTTCATTTCTGTTCTTTGGTCGCTCGTACCAGAACATTTACGTAAGAATTCACCTCCATCTTTATTCTAGGTCTCAATGTGATTGGTGAATATTTTATAAACTCATCCTTGTTCAGTGATTTTGACGATGTTTCTCATGTTTCAGGTGAATAATAATGGATACCTCACATTTAACCAGGCTTCGTCAGAATATGTTCCCTACTCGTTTCCCGCTAACAGAAGTCAGGATATAATTGCTGGTCTCTGGACTGATCTTGACAACCGTGTGAAAGGAGTTGTTTCATATCAGCAGTACATTAATGGAAGTCTTCTCACAAACGCCACTCGGGATATAAAGACATATTTCCCAGATCTGAACTTCAACGCTTCTTGGGTCTTCGTGGCGACGTGGGATAAAGTCGCTTACTTCCCAGTAACCAACACAGTAAGATTAATATTCTTCTGAAATGTGATTTCCACCTTATTCACATTTTAGTTTTAAAATATTTCACTCATTAGACCAGAAAAAACGAAAAAAAAAATGTCATCAATGCTCAAATTAAATAATATTTAAAATGTCCTATCTTTGCAGAACACATCGTTTCAAATGGTTTTAATTTCAGGCCGTAATATTTCCTTTATTCTGATGAATTATGGAGACATTGCTGTAACAGAACATCCAGTGCAGGTAAAAGAAACCTTTTAATTATGTTAAACTGAATTTTGCTATTCACTAAACGTATATGTACTCTATATAAATATTGTTCTTGCACGCTTTCAGGCTGGTTATGACACAATAAGCTCCACAAACTACTTTGTGATTCCTGGATCAAAACTCGGCAGCTTCATCTCAAACCTCAGGAGCTCCAGTAATGTTGGTGTTCCCGGTCGATGGGTCTTCAGGGTGGACAGCGGCAAAAGTAACCTTACAACTCACACATTACTATCAGTTTGTTCATCATCATAATATGAGTAATACCCAGAAACTGATTTAACAAACCAATGTTATGACGCATGTCTCAACACATCAAACTTCTTTTGTTTGGCCGAACTACCAGTCAACAGATAATTCATCATTTCTGTGTGTGTTTCCCTTCAGATAACATCGTTGGACTTAAAGCGAAACTTACCTCATTTTCTGACCTAACAGATAATGGAAACATTCAGATGGTTTTAGATCAAGTAAGACACAAACACGACTATAAATACCAAATGTGGTGATAATAGACAACAGGGAAACCGCTTGAACAGTTTCTCTTTTTTTTTTTTCAGTTGAAACAGGTGCTGGTTAGGAACGGTGTGTCAAACAGCATCGAGCTGAAGCTAAGAAAAGTGCAAAAGATAAAGCCATGATATCAGTCTCCTTCACAAAATTTTATGAAAGAGATACAGGTATAATTTTTCCACGTGGACAAGTCTTTAAAGTTTTACATTTTGCAGTAACTTTCTTTGCCCGTTAAAAGGGATTTATACAATAAAACCATGACCAACAATTACAAATTTCTCATGTGAGCAAGTTTAATGATTATTATAAAATTAGATAACAATCAGTTTCACAAATCCAGTTATATCTGGTAAAGAGGAGCCTTCTTCTCACACAAAGCTGTGATTAGTGATTTGTAATATAGTGCAATTGTTGTATAGTTCGTTTTTGTTCTTATGGGCTCTAATCTTAAGGGGGAAAAAAATTACATTTCTCTTTTGAAAAAAATGGTGAAATTTCCATTTATGGGTGCAATGTTGAAAGGGTCATCAAATATGTTTGTCATAGGTATACTTATTTTTTTACTTTTTCTAACTTATGTAATGTAATCTTTGTATGACTGTGTCCACTAAAGAAAACATTTTGTATCATGCGTGTCTTCTGTTATGCTTTATGAACCTGTGTTTTTACCCAGTCACGTATGGTTTCGGGATGAGTACAATATGGGTGAACATTTTCAGTTTTGGGGCGAACTATTCCTTTAAGACTTTTTTAAAGACAAAGTCTGCTTTAAAAATTACGTTATTGCATTTTTGGTGGTGTATATACTGGTATGGTGCCCTGCATATAGTACATCTGAAGCCAACCCTGTGTAAAGCTGGTAAAGGTTGTTTATTTCTCAGCAGACTCAATGCATTGTATTTTCATATCAGATGTAGGTGGCTTCTGGTTGTTTTTGTTTAGTTTTTTTTGACTGGCACTCATTTAAAGGCAAAAAGCTTTAAAGCGCCCCTATTATATAGGTTATAAAAGGTTTGCATTTTCCCAAACAGCAGGTTAACATGCCTTCAAGGTCAAAACACTCTATTAAGCCCATGTTTATAATACATTATAAGGGTATTCTTAAGGCAATATAATAAATGCATTATAAAAACCTCATAATGCGTTATAACAAAACATAACAGAAAATGTAATGGGTTTAGTGGTTATAATGGGAATTGTATTGGTTTTAATGGAAACTGTAATGTTGTGTACTGGTATGTGATGGATTCTATTGGTGGGAGGTTAAATCCTATTGGAAAAATGTCCAAAACACACAAAAAGGATTCGTAATGGTATTTTAAAGGAAATTTTTTGAATTTCTGTAATGGGGCAGCTAGAGCGTGCACATACTTGTTCACATACTTCACGAAGTATCCTGTATTCATTATGTCTGTGGAGGAACCATCAAAATAAAGCGTTAGCATAGATTTAGCAGACAACACTAATCTAGTCTAATAGAGTCTAATAAAGGGTGGTGGATGTGTAGCTGTAGAGTTACTTCAACAGCTGTCTAAAGAGTACCATCAAAGTAATCAAACTGATAATATAAAACAAATACATGTTCAAAGCAAATGTAATTTTGCACGTTCATCTGAGCTTATTGTCACATGGTGGCGTGGGTGGGAGCACACGAAGATGACGGATAATTAACAATCTTTCATAATTCACAGCATGGTAACGCACATAATTGACAGTTTTTTGATAAATCAAACTGACTTGAGATGAATAACCACAGTGTAGCTGAACTTGTATCACAATTGATGAACCTTATGCTAAACTGAACCAAATCAACAAACTGAACTGAGCCGAACAATGGCATTACCCCGTCCTGTTAGAGCTATGTGATGCAGCATTTTCCTGTTCTACTGAATAGTGTGCTGCATAGAAAACAAAAAAGTTGACCGTAATTGCCAAACAGTATTATTTATATTGAGCCACACACTGAGATGCTCATTTTTAAACGCTACAGTGATTTTAAGTGAGAGATAGTTCTGTAAATGTAAAAGTTTTTACGTCATCAGTCATCGGGGATATTTGTTGTCAGGTGTTCAACAAACCGGTTTTCATTTTCCTGAAGGAGGCTGTAATTACGGATTTATCTTCTGCGTTTTTCTTAACTTCAGCTCGACGCTGTTCGGCAGACCGTACTTGACCAGCTCCTGTTTTATCTGAAACACAGACGAACAAACAGATCAAACTCGCCGTGTTGAGCCTTTGCGCTGCACTTTG
>NC_056710.1:20149103-20149181 GCF_018831695.1 Puntigrus tetrazona | reverse complement strand
TGTTAACGCTAATCATACAATGCGTGGGGTTCTATGAAATTATTAAAACGCTTTCTATAAATAGGACATTTACTTTTG
>NC_056710.1:20145272-20148935 GCF_018831695.1 Puntigrus tetrazona | reverse complement strand
CAGAATAAAGGAATAATTACCGCCTGAAATTAAAACTATCTGAAACGAAGTTTCCTGCAAAAAAAATGTACGATGAAATTATTTTCTCTGTCAGTGCCTTTGTGGTCTGATGTGTTAAATAAAATGTGGATGAAGTGAAGACAATCACATTTCAGAAGAATATTAATCTTACTGTGTTGGTTTTGGGGAAGTAAGCGACTTTATCCCACGTCGCAACGAAGACCCAAGAAGCGTTGAAGTTCAGATCTGGGAAATATGTCTTTATATCCCGAGTGGCGTTTGTGAGAAGACCTCCATTAATGTACTGCTGATATGAAACAACTCCTTTCACACGGTTGTCAAGATCAGTCCAGAGACCAGCAATTATATCCTGATTTCTGTTAGCGGGAAACGAGTAGGGAACATATTCTGACGAAGTCTGGTTAAATGTGAAGAATCCATTATTATTCACCTGAAACATGAGAAACATCGTCAAAATCACTGATCAAGGATGAGTTTATAAAATATTCACCAATCACATTGAGACCTAGAATAAAGATGGAGGTGAATTCTTACGGAAATGTTCTGGTACGAGTGGCCAAAGAACAGAAATGAACTCGACAGCTGAATAACAGGAGAGCTTCCATCATCATCAGCAGGATTATTTGTGTCTCCTGCCGCTGAGCCGAACGGGTAAAATATTGCTGGTGCTGTCGAAAGAATGATTAAAAAAACCCTGCTTTTATGCGTTTCTGTTTACTGGGGTTTACATTTCACACTTGTTTGTGATCATGTTTAAATCTAATAGCAACAGGACGGTTGATGACCTCTGTTAAGGGAAACATTAATGTCCCTGCTGATCTAATGTAATGATTAGAATGTCTTTTGTGGGCGGAGTCAGCGCAGCTTCTGAGACTGTATCACATGCATATGTTTATGGGAGCTGTATGTTTGGAGATGGACGTGGGGGCAGACATTGGTGTTGTATAATGACGATTACAAATTAAAGTCATCACATAACTCCTCTGTTTTGTGCACACCTGAACAAATATACATTTTATGTTTGCATTTGCAAATTTCTGATATATTTGTCTTTACCCACAGACTTATCCAACATTACACAGAGGTCATTGGTATTTGACTAAACAACTAAATGTATCACAAAGAATATTATTATTAAAAATACATTTAAATCTCAATTTAGGGATACTTTATCTCCATGGGCTGATGAAAGTATTATAATTGCATTTTTTTGCTATTGCGATTGACCAAAACTGTCAACCATTGTGCATTAAAAACGTAAGTGCTTGAATGTTTAACTTAAGATGACACGCACATAAACTACAATAGAAACGCATTAATACCCAGCAGCATTTTATGATCTATAAGAAAAAGCAACAGCGGTCCGAATGCATCCGCTTCCATTCCATTTTTTTTATAATAAAAATAAATGATAGAATAGAGCAAGATGGTGTTAGAGGCTTTTCAGCTTTTTTTCACTGTGTAATAAATAAAAAGAACAAGCAGACAGTGAAGAAGTCAAGTCGAATTTCATAACTCTGGTAATTGTGATGTGAATGCATATTCATTCATTTAACGTTCTGCGAGTACCTGTCAGTGAATCTGCTGTCGTTGCTGTTGTTGTAATGCCTGTCATTGAAAAAAGAGAGTAAACATTCATTTTCTTTTTTAAATGGAGTATTGCAGTAGTCAATAAATGGTTCATCCTTGCACATTATCATTATTGTTTAATTTATGTTCACACGTGCTCTTCTTCTCACTTCTTCTCTTCTACAGAGCTATCTAAAGGGCGGGGCAACCTGTCACTCGCGTGAGATCGACCAATAGCGAAGCGCAAACATCCAATCGATTCCCGATGGACCAAATCAGGTGCCCCTCTACATTTTTTCTCGTTCAAGAAAATGTACTTGTTTTACTCGAATATACAACAGGACAGACAATACCATTAAAAAGGTGCCGACATTTCTATGATACAAGTAAACATAAATATAAATGTAAAAAATGTTTTTTATATTATTGTGCGTTGTTATTTATATTTGTTTATATTGTTATTTGCACATTTTTAATGCTCGAAGTATTTAAAACATGTTTTGTGCCTGAATTGAACTGATCGGACACCGTGTATTAAAATAAAACTACTTTTATCAAGATAATGACTTTGGCAAAATATTGTTGCAGGGTAAAGAGAGGGACTGTTTAGATTTTAGAAAATATAAATATCACAATAATTTGCAATCAATACCCTTCTTAATTGAGATGAGAGTGTGCTGTGCACATTTAGCCCTTTGCATGAAAAATGTTGTGGGAAAAACAATTACAGAATAATATCCTGAGCTGAACCAATATATTCATATTATACTGTAACATGCTCCTCTTCAGTTAAACTCATTATATCATTATATTGATAGAAAGTTACCGAGCTGAAATGCCACCGAATAGTAAAAAGTCGTTAAGTTATAATAAGTTAAGTTTTAATGGCTGGTTAATTTTTTTTTTATTTTTTTTTTATGCCACACATCAGAACAATACAATGAGAAACATTCGAATGTAAAGGAAAACAGAAAACATTGAATATCATTAATATACTGAAAAACAGTACCAGAGTACAGTAACAAAATATAAAAGACAATAAATACAAATCAAATAAATCCCTTTAAATGAAGTCATCATAGAGGGCCTATCGTTTTAAAGGGGAGGAGCATTTTCAGATTTGGAATAAAGATTACAAAGGCAAATGTTTTTATTTTACATTGCGCACTAAAAAAATAAATATAGTCCATTTTGATTTCACAAGGACTTAAATTAATATATATATATTTCTATATGGTCCTCTAAGAGTCTTAAGTATATTCCTATTCATGCTGTATTTCTACGTTCACGTTTGTATTCACTGACAAAAATGCCAATAGAGTTTGTGCCGTTTACTAATTTTTATTTTGTTATCTTCTTTTTTTCGTAAATAAAAAAACGCAAAAGATTATTTACAAACGACATTAAGTTGGTGGAGATGTTTTTATGATTTTGTAAGATATTTAATCAGAAAGATCAAAGCCTTACCGAGGGACAGGACTGATGTGAACAGCAGATTTTGTAAAGCAGACAGTCTCATGATGATGACCTTTCTTCTGTAATCAGAAGTTAAACCAACACATGATTCTCTATAAAACTTATTAGCAATCGGATAATTAAAATCCTATTCTTATCTTTTCATTCACAGATATTCAAAAACAGCTGATATAAAATATCAAATTATTAAATTAGCAAACTTTATTTCTACTAGGTGCTTACCTTAAGATTAATTAGATATGTACTGTATATACTATTGTAAATATGCATCTTAATGAATCTTTGTGGGCAATACGTTGTTGTTTTTTTATTATTAAGAAATTCATACTGTGAATCAGAAAGGACTCTTTTAAATTGATATAAAAGTGTACATAAAAATATATTTCAAACAAATGTTTTAAATTTTCTGTTAATCAAAGAATCTTGGAGACCATAATAAATATTTTAACATTATTATTATTAATAATAATACATATTAAAATGATTTCTGAAGGAACATGGTGGTTACCCTAAAAACTGGAATAATGATGCTGGAAATTTAGCTTTGATCAAAGGAATAAATAACATGTTAAAATCTATTCAATTAGAAATAATATT
>NC_056710.1:20144965-20145172 GCF_018831695.1 Puntigrus tetrazona | reverse complement strand
AGTACTTTCTGGAATTGTGGTGCCAGTTGTTGTACTTTCTGTTGTAGTGGTCTCTGTGGTAGTACTTTGTGGAGTTGTGCTGCCAGTGCTTGTGCTTTCTGTTGAAGTGGACCCTATTGTGGTACTTCCAGTTGTGGTGGTCTCTGTTGTACTACTTTGTGGAGTTGTGGTGCCAGTTGTACTTTCTGTTGTGGTGGTCTCTGTGGT
>NC_056710.1:20014022-20144865 GCF_018831695.1 Puntigrus tetrazona | reverse complement strand
TAAAAAAACATCTTAAGACTAATAGCTACTGGTCATGTCTTAAATACTTGTCTATAATTCCTAATAACTTCCTAAAGTAAAAGTCCATCTCTTATTTGCCTCTCATATTAAATTCCAACCCACAGGTGACTTTTTCATGTAGAAGGCATTATTAAATTATTAAGTATTTACATATTATATTTATATTATTTATATTATTATATTATTATTATATATTATTAAGTATTTTACCTGAAACATACGTCCTTCTACAATCCTTCAAACAATTTCAGAGAGAATGGCAATGAATTGATGAACTGGAGTTGTGTGTGGATTATTTTAATGAACTATCGTTGATATTTTTGTCAGGCGTTTGGACTCATTCCGGCGGCACCCCATTCACTGCTGAGGGATCCGCCGGTGAGTAGATTTTCTCCCAATCGGTTCCATGCAGAAAAAAACTCATCTGCATCTTGCATCTCTTTTTGAGTGAATTTGGGTTTTTTTTTTCAGCTTACTGCAAGTGAAACTTGAATGTCGTTGCATCAAATGGGAGTCCTCCAAGACATGGGATCCTGATCTACTTGCATTCTTGTCTACAACTCTGTTTGTGTTCTTTCAGCAAGAAACTGAAGTCCCCATCACTCAGTGTTGCTCATCACTCCTGCCAAACTTAATGAATGAAGACCAAATGGTGCGTATTGGCTAAGATGGCATATAAATTTTCTGAATGAACAACGGCAGAGGACACACGGTGAATTATGTTTGGAGGTTTGAGCTTTAAACACTGGTTGTAAAAATACCATCTTCTGTAAAATTTAGTGGTGTTGCTTCATGCAGAAATCTAAGTTGTGCATATCAATCATGTTTCTAAAGATTTTTGGGGTAAAAGTAGACAAAATGGCATTACTGATTAATGAGCAAGCGCATGAAATAATCAGTGTTCTGGGATGTTCACGTGGTAAGATACGGTAATGATTTATTTTAGGAGATGCGGTTTGGATTTGCTGAAATTTTTAGGCATCCAGGCATCCTATTCATTATCACATGATTGCATTTTGTCCATAAGTGTAGAAAGAGGGTGATGCAACTTTGAGAGGACTTTTATGAAAAGTGTTCTTATAGAAAAACATCTTAAAAGGTATACATATATATATATATATGTGTGTGTGTGTGTGTGTGTGTGTGTGTGTGTGTGTGTGTGTAGTGTTGGGGAAGTAACTAGCTGCTAAATCATAAGTTACAGTTACTTATAAGAAAACATTGGAGTTACAAAGGGTTACATCAGATTTTTCTTCACACACACTTTTAATTGATTGAATTGATTTCAGCCTTCATAAACTGGGTTGACTATAAAAAACTATCAAATGTGAAGCACCAATGTTTCATGAGTTTAGGACATGCTTATTTCCTAAATGGGTTTATGTAGATTCAGTGTTTCCTATCATAGCTAAGCAAAGATTTGTTTTTAATTTGGATTTTTTTATTTAGATATTCTTGTTGAATATTTCTTGTTATGATTTTAAATATGTATTTAGGTTCAGAGGCAGTCTCAAAGTCAGTCTGATTTTGTAGTGGCTGCGTTTCAAAGGGGCGGCTGAATATTTCTCTACAATCGGTGTGATTCTTTAGGGTCTTCTTGAAGGTCTGCAACATGCTTTGGTGTTCAAGTACAATACCCTTTCTACTGCGCATCAACTTGTTTTGGGTCATATCTCTCTAAGCGCTATCTTTAGTTTAACGTTTTGAGGTTTTGAGTTTTTAACTTGCCTGCCTTGAATTCCTCATTCAGAAAGCCTTCTTATCTGCAATTATTTTACATACATCGTTTAACACATTAAGTTTTAGATATCTAAAATATTCGTAGTTTCAAACAAACTAAGAACAGTTCTATTTTGTAAAGTAGTCCTTGTATGTGCCAAGTTTATTGTGCCTCAGTATAAAACAAGAACAACAAGGTTGCTGAACCTGCATCAGGTTCGGATTTCTTACGCCATGTGTGGATGCATTCACGTAATTTCACCTTTTGTAAAAGTGTTTGGAGTCAGATATGAGTGTTTGGACTTACTGGAAAGTTTTGGAATCAAAGTGAAGTGTTTGGAATTAGAGGAAGAGATTTTGGAGTCTGGGATGAGTTTTCATGGCCGTGCATGTTGTTTAGAGCCAGGGACAGATTGTTTGGAGTCGAGGGAAGACTATTTGGTTTTGGTTCAGAAGCAGATTGGTTGGACTCTGGGGCCAGAGCAGTATTAGGTTTTCAGTCTCACGCGGTGGTTCCTCGGTGCCGTCATCCTCTCAGTGCTCCTGCTGCTGCTGGGATCTTTTCTGGGGGTCTGTCAGCAGGTGACGGCGTATAATGATGCTGCCGGCGGCGTCACTGTAATTGGCCGTGAGAGCAGGACCGAGTCAAGGGAAGAGAGGAGGAGGAGGAGGAGGCAGCGATGCAGGAGCGGCGAGAGTGTTTTACAACAGAAATGTTTGGGAATTTCTCTCTCTCTTTTTTTCTCACGAGCTCCAGATGGTGTGTGACTCTGACAGGACATGAGTGCCATGCTGATCAATGTGTGTGTATGTGTGTGTGTGTGAGGCCGTTCTTGATTTTGTAAACACGGAATGAGTGACTAAGGGTCAGTGACAGACACTTGCTGCCTGTTTCTCTGGATCATACTGTGTTGCCAGATCACCTGTCCGTTGAATCCCAAAACACTGGTGGAAAAGTGATTAATTCTGCTCTAATTCTGGGAAAAAATTGCATGGTTTTAAAGGGAATTAAAAAATTGTGTTGGAGAAATCTCTTGAAGCCTCACTTTTCATTTAATATATATATTTTTTTTTAGGTGACTTTTCTGATACATAATATATCTGAACAAGCTGCCAGAAAAAATATATAGTAATATGTCAATATAAAATAAAAATAATAATAATTGTGCAATTATTATTATTAATATTATTATTCAAAATTTGAAATGTTAAATATTTTACAATATTAAAATTACAATATTAAAATATATGTAAAAATATAAACAAACATAATAATTTTTATTGGGAAAGGTTTTATTGACAAAAGATTAAATAAAAAATAAATTCATATATAAACAAAATGAAATATTTGGTAATATTTGACATGAAAAAAAATATTTTAGATTATATATATTTTAGATTATAAATATGCATTAATCCTTTTTTCAGCTTTTAACCAGCAATCATGGTAACAGGATTTCTGTATATTTTAATGAAATCAAATGCTCAAAATTATTCAGCTATCCTCAACCAATGGCTTTGGTCGGGGGCGTGGCTATCTAATTTCTGACCAATAGCCTAGCAGATGGAGACCGCTCGTTTACAGTATCGTTTAAAAACACTCATGATTTTGCTGCTTTACATGTTGACGCTCAAGAGACAGAAATTACACGCTTCAGCTTTGATTTTGATCCAAACCGATTTGTTTCCACCACGACTCTTAAATGACACGCCAACAAAGCTTCCCAGAGTCTCCGCGGGTAATTAAGCTCGTGTGAATACATAAATACGGTACGACGCAGGCGGAGGCTGACGCGCCGCACCTGAGCGGCTGACAGGAGCGCGTGCCGCGCTGGCCCGCGAGCCGGGAGCATGCTGGGAAAATAGCTGCCTGTCAGGCGTTAGCTGCCAGTGTGAAGCGCGATTACTCGCCGAAAAAAAAAAACCCGACGGCAAGAAATAGTTAGCTTGCCTCGCCGGACGATGCCGTGACCGCGTCTCCATGGCGACGCCGACGGAGAGCGATCCATCACAGCCGGCTCGCGCGCAGGCTGTCTGTCAGATGGAGATCTCTCCCGCTCGCTCTCTGTCTTCGTGACACCTGTAAGTGATGCGGGTTAAGTCGCTCTAAGCAGACCTCTGTTGACAGTGTAAACAGGCAGCGTGGTGACACGGGAGTGGCAGGAAACGCCGCCAGTTTATGCCACACGCCAAAAGACACCCTCCGGTTGGCTTTGTGTTCCGCTTTCTCGATGAAAAACGCGGAAAATGCAACTAACGGCAGGCTTTTCTTGTGTTGCACAGACGAAACCGCGAGGCCTGAACCGGTCGCGCTTAGATGCTGGAGGACGCCTGAGAAAACACCGTCCGTCCTCCACTCAGGTGAGACCTCCTCTCAGAGAGAGTTTTTTGAACACGCGCTAGTTTGCTTCATACAGTTCAACCTCTTAATTCAGGTTAGTCTGAAATATTCAGAACTCAATAGGCAGATAGTGTGTTGCTGAAGTTTATGCACAGAGTTGGGAGCATGAAAAATACAAATGTCATTACAAATGGCATAACTTCTGAGTATTTTCACACACATGAATCACATGATTGATTTCTGATTGATTGATGACACCGATGTTTCAGGAGTCTAGTTCTTCCATAACTATCAATTACTTTATATGTGGGTTAATGCATTACGCTTTATTTCTTCTATGCAATGATTAGATTTCAAAAACAGCATCAGCTATTAAGTGGATTCTTGTTAGTTTAAATCTGTATTTAACTCTTAAAGTTAAAAAAAAATGTTTTGTGGTGGCTGTGCACTTGCAATTGCACTTTTTTGAATGATTTAGAAAATCTGACTAATTAGTTATCGAATGCTAGGTTCAATCCTGCTTTAAATGTGTCATAATGATATACAGTTTGTAAAACATTTGTTAAAGAAGTTATCAGTTAACGCTACTTTAATAAAGCGATTTAAATAGTTACATTTTAAATGGGGTAACTTGTAACCTTTCAAAGTTACCTTCCAGCATGAAGATTCACGCTCCCTTCTGAAAAGTGATAATTGTGCGATGCACGGTTTCTGTTAGAGTTAATCTGACAGCAGCAGAAAGACATCGTAGAACAACGCAATAAAATAAATCAAACTACAAAGCTGCGAGAAGTATGTTTGTGAAGTCTGCACCAGTCAGATCAGTGTAGCGTGTGAAAATATATTGCGTTTATTAATGTTTTGTATCTCGGGTCTCTGAGAGACAAAACAGAAATAACGTAATATTTTTGGCCGTATAAAATGTTGTGTTATTTTTTTTTATGAGCCTGTAGCTTTAATATGATATTTTTCACGCTATTAAACTGGACTTTGGGTCTCTCCGCCACCAGACAGAGATGCCTGTTTGTTGTCCTACATGCTAGAAATACAGAATTCATCTAAAATACACCGCTAATGTAGATTTGTATGGCGACATGGCTTGATATAAACTTGTGATTCAAAGGCCGTGGTTTGATTAATGCCAGTGTATGTTTACACTGAGTGCAAATAGCCAACTTTGTTGACAAAAGCTATTTTCAGTAACTCCACCCCTTATTAATCAGATATGTGTTTTTTTTTTATTATTATTATTTAAAAAACATTTTTCAAATATATATTTTAAAATATAAAATATAAAACAAGCTCTATATATATATATATGCATGTTTTTCTATGTGAATATATGTTGAAATGTAATTTATCCCAAGTTGAATTTTCAGCATCATTACTCCAGTCTGCAGCAAAACATTTCTTATTATTAATAATAATGTTGAAAACGTATGTGCTGATTCATATTTTTGTGTAAGGACAGCGATTCGTTTGAAACTGAAATGCAATGCATCCTTGCTGAAATAAAACTACGGTGTTGCAGAAACTGTCCTGCCATGTTTAAATCCATCTGATTTTCCTCAAAATCAATGCATGAAATAAAGCCTGCATATTCGGTCTGGGCCCAAGTTGTTTTTGCCAAGAACATGCGAAACACAACTTGTGCAGATCTGAAGTGGTAATGTAGATGTTCATGAAGCACTAAACAAATATTACCAATCTTTGATCATGTTTGTCCTCTCCGTGCTTCTGTTCCTCAGTGCTCTTTCATTTAGAAACACTGTAAACACTCTTTAAAAGCACCTTGTAATCAGTTACATGCATAATTTCCAGATGACCTACACACAAACCAACCTCGGCAGGGACGGGTTGCTCTGGATTAGGCTAAACACTGTAAGGGCCATTTCTGTCAGATCGATGTGTTCTCTGAAAGTAATCCCTTTCTGTGTCTGTTTATTGTGCTGGAAGTTTGCTTCAGGCAGCTTTTCTGCATCTCTCATTTCTGTCTTTTTGATTAACTTTGTACCGTTTTACTCCTCCGATGGGACACTGTGGGGCTGAAAAAGAATAAACCGTTTTAGCATCTACAGAAATGGTCTTTTTTTTTTTAGCTAAGCGTTTAGAAGAATTCTATTCAGTGTTTATTTTAACTTTGTATTTGCTTTTACAAATACAAAACATACACTGAGACGTTTTGTAGTTTAATTAAATTCACTTTTTAGAGTCAGGATAGTATTTGGAATCGGATTAAAAGTGTTTGATACTAGATTTTATTACCATTTTATTATCTTATTTATTATCCAATAGGAGAAAAAAATAAACTGTTTCCACATCTATAGAAATCCTAATGCTCTCCTTATTTTAAAGACAACATGAACTCAAATTGCTCAAAATATTCTTTCTTAATGCATGCTTCTGGTCTTATAACAGCTAGAGTTGTAAAACAGTTATAGAAGCATAATGTTTTTCTATCAAGTTTAATCATCCTGTTTTGCACTCAAGAATGTAATGTTTCAGAAGTTAAACTAATTATAAAGGCCACTGCATGATGGCACAATTGTACCTTTGATATATCCTGATATATTCGTGTTAATATGCACAAGCATCTGTATTTTGTGAGTTGGGGCTCCATGAAAATAAGGCAAGATTAAAACTCTCCATGATTCTCGTAATTGAATAAAAAGAGCCTTGAATTCCAACTTAACAATTGCCCCCAAAAACTGATACGGTTGCTATGGAAATGTCGGAATGCACCAGTTTAGAATGATGGATTCAAAAGCATTACTGTGCACATGGGGAGGCGGAGAGAACCTCTTTCATCCACACAAAGCCCAATTCAACGGATTTTGTTTGTTTGCTTCCAGGCTCCGGGATCCGTGAGCTCCGAGGAGGGCGAAAAAGGACCGCGGGCCTGGAATCCAGCCGAGATGGACACATGCCGCTCTGGACCTCATCCGCGTCGAAATCCCACATGCAGGCGGGGAAAGCGCGCCGGAGTCCTTCAGCTCCTCAATATCATCCATAACTATCACTTCCAGGAAGGTCACGCGCGCACAAACTCCGGGCCTCGAGTCCAGCCTCAAATGACCTCGCCGATGGACGAAGAAAAGCTTTAGTGGTCAAAGTCACCGAACAGAGGACGAAAAGCACTTCCAGCTTGCCCGTTGCCTCAACCTCTGGCTCTGATCATGGAGAGACGGACCACGGCGTGGTACTGAGAAGAAAGGCAACCATTGTGAAAATGACCGAACAGAGAGAGCTCTTCAGTCGGTGCAATACAGACACAGCTACACTGAAGGACTCCGCAATGAATCTAAAGTCAATCCCTCACCATTAAACCAACAGTTAACTATATCTCTAGAGCCGGGGGGAAACCAGTGGAGGTCCCAGCACAGATCTAGCCTGTCTCTGTACCTTAACAACACAAACCATAGCAGCACAACAGCGGAGAGCGACACCGAAACACACAAGCCTCCTCGAAGGCCTCTCAGCTGCGACGCAAGCCTGTTTAACCGCACACAACTCGGCAGTAATGCAGTTACACATCAGCGTTTCACAACAAGAGCTCTCCTGTTCCCCAGAAGACAAATATTGACCTTGTTAGTTCCAGCTGCAGCGAAGCAAGAAGGCTCTGGGCCTCCGGTGGCGAGGACGGGAGCGCGAGGACGGAGCGGGATCGTGAGGAGCCTATTTGAGAATCAAACCTCTCACGCTACTAAAACCAGCAGGTACCGGATGAACCCGTGTGGATATTGGGTGGTAGTAGACGCGCAAGAACACACTGTAGGCTGAGGCAGCGGCGCCGCTTTGATGTATAATGGATGAGTATTATCGCGAGAGAGCAGAGGTTTTTAATTGAGGCTTTTCACGGCAGATCGCACGGTAGCGGTGGACGGCCCTGAAACGGTCTCTCTCTCTCTCTTTTTTCTGTCTCTCGTTTTCTCATCTTTTCATTTTCCCACGCGTCCCTTTGCATGCATAATCTATCTCTTCCCTGCTCTCAATACCGGTTTTGAGCTTCCGTGGGAATTTTAGAGCTGCTACACACAGAGAAAATCTGACAGCCACCCGAAATACATGCTTACGCACATTTAACTGAGGACTTGTGCAGATGACTACTGTTTGAAATAAAGTCACTCAGAATTACTTCAGACTAACTCGAACTCTAAAAGCAAAACAGTTCGAGTTTTTGCATCAAACCACTCATACTTTAAATAGATTTTTAGTTTGTAGGACATTTTAAAGTAATCATTCCCCTGCAATGTAGGATTTTATGATTAAAAATATTGTAAAAATACAGAATTCTAAAAGAAAATCATGACTATTTATAAATTTTTTACATTTACGTCTATCTATCTATCTGTTATTTAGAAAACATATTACTATTAATTTATTATTCTACATTTATTTACAGCCTTTAAAAAAACACAAAAACTGTATATTGCAGTTTATGCAACTATATACAGATTTGTTTAAAAATTTTATTTATGTAACATAACACAGTAGAATAGAAGAGTTGGCAATTCACTGTAGACCAAAAAATATATTGCGCACAAATATGTTAATGCAGGCCTAAATGCATTGCAGATGCACTCTCTGCATTCAATATTTTAACACTGCAAATATGTCAGTACTTTTACTAACAGTAGTTTTGGCCAAGCATAAGCGATATATCATTCTGCCACGAGCGCAGCATATTTGCATTACTTACATTTCTGAATGCAGCAACAAAATCCTGCTTGTATTGCGGAGGCGTTTGCTTTTGCCACTTGTGTGCGGTGTGTTTCAGGCCTAGCCGAGACTCTGGATGATGCGGTCTCTTTGTTCTCAGATAACTCGGCTGATCTGAGCGCAGGCGCCCGTACTGGCCCTGAACGCCGCGCGGTTATCGCCGTAACATAAAGCTGCAGGCCCAGCAGGAGCACGAACTACATCCCACACAGAAGCAGCAGGTACACCTGATCTATCCTGACCTTTGGCTTGCTCAAACGCAAACTTCACTTGAAATACACTGACATTTAGCAGGATGAGGAGATTTTATATAGACAGCTGAGAGACAGTGATGTCTTTACACTCCGGACATGTTGGTACTAGTGCATCTCAACACGCAGTCAGGGTTTTCTCCATTCCTCTGATACAGAACCTAGCAAGCTGCTGTTTTTAATGACTGAATATTGTTCCTCTTTGATCAGTGAGATTAACAGAGGATAGAGGGCAAAAAGAACACAGAGAGCTCAAAGAAGACAGCTGCTGTTGCTGATGGAAAGAACAAAATATTTCCAGCAGATCGATGTGTGGTTTTTGTCGAGGCGAGTCCCAAAATGACCTTTCTGAAACTGCTTTGGCTCCAATGTCACTAAGCGTGAGTTACTCTTCTCTCTTCTGTTGTTTGCAAGTACTTCTGCACCAAAATAATGAAGTTCATTGACTGGCTAAGATACAATATATCTCAAACTTCTAAAGCTGTGATGACTTTTATTATCAAAGCCATATATGTATGTACTTGACTTTATTTAAATAAAAAAAAAATAAAATAAATAAATATATATATATATATATATATATATATATATATATATATATATATATATATATATATATATATATAATTTTTTTTATTTATTTTTTCTTAGTATTAATTTCTCTTGCAACATACAATTTGTTATTAAAGTTATTTTAGAAATAAATGTGCATTTAATAATATAAATCTTTACTTTTACTTTAGTAAAAACAAATGACTTTGTTAGATCAGCTAGAAACCAGCTATCGTTATCCAAACACAGCTGTCTAGCAAAAAATAATTGTAAAATAAAAATGTCAAAGATCGCAAATTTGCGATTTTAATGCAACTTTGAACAGCTGGATTTTGGACTTTGAACTGAATGAAAGTGTGTATTCTGTGTGCGCAGGAGGCTTTAGCGATCAGACGGCCTGATTTCATCGAGCGCTCACAGGCCAGAGTTCGAGCCCTGGAGAGGAGGTCACAGACGAGCCAGAACTCCCACAGCTCACCGCAGACACCTGAGAGCGGAGGTGTGCGGCTGCGCTATCAGCATCAACACACGCCAGCGTTCAGATGAGTCGAAATGAATAACACTTTCATACCCTCAGTATGCAGACGAGCTCTGTTTATCAAATCAGCATCGGAAATTAGCAGGGATTGTTCACAAGGCTGTGGATGACAGGAAATATCGCCCCCCATCTGAACACTGCTAAAACTACATCACTAACATTAGACTTGCTTGCAATATTATAAAATTAATAGTGCATTAATAGTGCAGTACTGACTATATTGTTTATATATGCATGTATAAAAATGGTTAATAATTAAAATATATATGCTATATGCTGTGTGTGCTCTAAACTCTCCATATGAAAAACCATCAAACCTGACCAGTAGAAATCAGCTTGAGAACAGCAGACCAAGTTGGGCTGGTTTAAGGGTTCTTAATTGTGAATAAATGACTGTATAACACACGGCCTCTCGTTGTTTAATGCAGTGCACAGACAGAATCTGAAAGGCTGTAAACAGTGACAGCTGAATGCATAATCAGGTTAGACAAAATATTACATAAACTTGCAAAGTATGTGTACAGCTTAAATAACAGCTGTCTGAAATCTGGGGTGCTTTTTGCGTGCATTAATTCAATGTGGGCCTGATTGTTCCTGTATTTCACTGCAGACATTACAAGAAGCAAGCCGTCTGTTTACACACTGCAAGCAGACGGCTTGCTTCTTGTAATTTTTCAGACTTGATTGTAGATTAATAATAAATGAGTGCATCTCTTTATTTTATGATTTTACTGATCCAGTTGATGTTAGACATTAACGTTTCATCATAGATTCTACTGTTATTTCAGTATAATTTTGTCATTTAATTAGAGTTTACGTGCGCAGAAACCCCATTTATTGTGTGTGTGTGTGTTTGTTCTGCAGAAAGCCTTGTAGAATCCAAAGACACAAGCATCCTGAGAAGGAGCCTACAGCTGCGGTCCAGGAGGTACAGAACATGCCAGCTCCTGTTTTGAGAAACACCATTTCTGCTTTGTTTGCCTTTGAGACACACACACACACACACACACACACAGGTGTATCAGTTCTATCTGTATTGAAGTGTGTGTCTGTGCGGCCAGGGTTTTGCCGCCCTGATTGTGCTTTTCACAGCTTGTTTGTTTTGCTGCCGCTGAATGAAACCTCATCCGATTAGATCTGGTCTCACTGTGTTTCCGAATTAAAGCTCCTGATGCAAGGCTGGATGGATTGTGCACGAATGAGTGCCCCTGTTCAGAAGTTTTATTTAAGCCGCTGAATGACTGAATAACACAGACAGTTATGTCAGATAACGGTGCAAATATTCAATGTTTGTTTCTTAATTTTGACTCTGATGCATTTTGTACTCGCAAAAGATCAACGGAAATATGATACATTCTTTTTCTTTTGATGAAATCTTTGCTTCTTGTTTCTTTTTAAATAAACGCTTATACAAAGAGTCGCTGATAAATACCCTAAAAACCATACAGAACACCCCCAAAACAGGCTGGAAAACACTCAAAGTTTCATAGCAACCACACAAAGCACCCCCAACAGCACCCTAGCAACACCCAGAACAGCCCAAAACATTTTGAAAATCAAATTAAAAGATCCTAGCAACCAACCAGAACAACCATAACACACTTAAAACACCCCAACATCCAGAAGACCTCAAAGATAATCTGAAACCACTCAAAACACCCTAGCAACCAAACAGAATATCCCAGCAACACCCTATCAACCACACACAGAACACCCTAGCAACATCCAGAACACCCCAAAACATTGTGAAAGCCACTCGAAAGACCATAGCAACCACCCACAACACAGCAACAACATCCTAGCAACCCCAGAATAACCCGAAAACATTCTGAAAATCAATTGAAAAGATCCTAGCAACCAACCAGAACAACCATAACACACTTAAAACACCCCAACATCCAGAAGACCTCAAAGATAATCTGAAACCACTCCAAAACACCCTAGCAACCAAACAGAATATCCCAGCAACACCCTATAAACACCCAGAACACCCTAGCAACACCCAGTGGACCTCAAAAATTATGCTAGCAACCAACCAGAATGCTCCAAAACATTCTGAAAATCACTTGAAATATCCTAGCAACCAGCAGAACACCTAGCAACACCTGGCCCCTTTGCAGAGACTTTAACATGCACAGGTGCAACTTTCCTCTGCAACACTTTCTTTTCCGTTCCATTTGCTCTATGTCAGTGCTCATTTATAAAACGCAGCTAGTATGTCAAGCTAACTATGAGCTTTGCTTGACAGGAGTTATAACCAGCTGCCTGAGGTGAGGAAGAGGAGAGAGAAGAAGAAAAGGAAAAAAGAAGAGGAGAAAAGAAAACTGGCTTCTCGGACTAACAGACTGCGGGCAGAGCTCTTTAAAAAAGGTAGCCGTATTGTTTGTAGACATGTAGGACTGATCTGAGAGCAGTTCGGGCGGTTAGTAGTGAAGACTGATCTCGGATCAGTAATCATTACTGCTCAGACGGGAGGATTGAATTTTTGAGTCGCCCGTTACCTGGTTCAATGAATTAGATTAATTCTCAGCATTAATCCTGAAAGTGAAGCTTTTCCAATACGCCGCCGCAAGGTGTTCGTTTATCTTAAGAAAATTCTCCTAATTCAATCGGACCGGAGAAGGACGCCTTCTCTAAACCCGTTCCGCCCCTTAAGCAGTGGGAATTGATTTTGGCCGATTTATTTTGTTCCTAAACACCTCTCACTCGCTCTAAATATAGACTAGTCCTTGAGCGGAGAGTGATATTCAACACATTTCCTGTCAGAAAAGGCACATTTCTAGACCTGTCTTCACATTCACACGCATCACACGGCTGCTCAGAGTGTTGCTTTTGAGCAGCATTTGTGTATGTTATTATTTGCCGTAATAAGCATCACTTTTATACATGTGCTGTTCATACATAGTGTTGAATAAATCCTTACACAAAACCTGTCTAAACCTGGTGCATGAGTCAATCACTAAAATAAGGATTTTAACACAGGAAGATTTAGGAATGGTTGTAGTACTACTTTAGTATTATTTTATTTTAATTTATTGGCCTTTTTGTGTATTACCGTTCATCTATATTAAATGTGTTTTTGTTATCTGTTTTTAAATAATATAAACATTTTATTTGAATGAATGCGTTTTTAAATAGATAAAATAATAATAATATTAGGTTAAATAAAAATAATAATTAAAATGTCATGTTGTTTGTCACAGTTGATGGTTAGGACAAAATTTTACATTATTATTACATTATTATAACAACATTCTCTGATTCCAGGTTAATGGTTGCATGATGTGCAGGAAAACAAATAAAATACTAATAATTCAAAATAAAAATGTTAATAAAATAATAATAAACAGTATAATATTATGAGAATAGTATAATATAATATAATATTATACTATGATGACAGTATAATATATATAATAGTATAATATAGTGTTTAATTTTTATTCAAAATTTTCTTTGTTTTTGTGATATCACTGAAGCACCTCGGTTTGGTAAATGCCAGTTTATGTTGTTTGGTTGTTTGGTAAACTTCTCCACACACAATGGCATGGCACTATTTTGAAAGTCTCTCAGTTTTCAGAAAGCTCGAGGCAGACCTGAAACCCAAATCCGTCAGGGTCAGAGTCCAGTGTTGTGAGCATTAATGGGAGACTGACCTGTGTCTGGCGTGTGTAATTATGCTGAGAGGGGTGAGCTGTGTCAGACTTCTACTGACGCCTTGCATTAAAGTCAGATTTCTCTGACAACATCGTGGGGTTAATTAAAACCTGTGAGCATTAGATTAGGGTGAAACATGCCAGAAATGTGTGTGTGTTATGTTACAGCTCATAGATGATTAGATCAGTTCTGACTGCTCAGTATTTAATAATTATGACACACACACACACACACACATATATATATATATATATATATATATATATATATATATATATATATATATATATATAATGTTAATTTTTATTTACTATAAAGTAAAAACAAAACAACAAAAAGAATAAATATATATATATATATATATATATATATATATATATATATATATATATATATATATATATATATATATATATATATATATATATTTGTTGTTTTGTTTTTGATCAGTGTACTTTCTGACCACCAGATGTCACTACAGGCCAGAATAACACTGTAGCTTGCTCTGAAACTCACCAGAGACTACCTGAAAGTGATCCAGACGTACTCATATATGCACAGAAATGTCCGTGTATTCTGCTCAGGCCTTTTTTTGTCATATGGCAACTCTTTCAACAGTTTCATCATAAACTCTTTCACGGGTTTCATCATAGTCTTGATAGCATGCTGTTCTGAACATGGCCGAAATCCATCCTTTATTTATATAGTTTATGTTCTAACATCATTATGTATTGATAACATTCGGTTATTGGTGACGATGGTGGTGCGTGTGCATGTAGGTGTGCATGTGAGAGACGAATAATAGGAAAATGTTCTGTGTGTAGGAAACGTGTGTGTGTGTGTGTTTTGAATGCTCTCTGGTTGGCAGTGCTGTAAAGAGCTTCATTGTGCTGTGTGTGTATAGAGCCACTGTTCACAGGAATGAGCACCCATCCACTGCCAATGAAACCACTGCACATGCACATGATAACACACACACACACACACGCACACAAATATGGACAATAAAATCATTGGCTGCCAGTAAATGTGTGTCTGTCATGAGGCTGGACATTTTTCCAATATCCCTTCTCTGTTTCTCCCTCTCTTTTTATGGCTGTTTTTTTACATACGTCTGTTGAGATGAACATTCATCTCACATCCTGGAAAATATGATTCCGTCCTTGATCAAGTGCATTTGGAAAATGTAGTCACGCTCCGTTCTTCATGGGAACAGATTTGGAGAAATGCCTCTTGCTCAACAGTGGATACTCTGCAACGAATGGGTGCCGTCAGAATGAGAGTCTAAAAGCTGATAAAACATCACAATAATCCACACCACTCCAGTTAATGTCTTGAGAAGTGAAAAGCTGTGGATTGTTGTGATGTTTTATCAGCTGTTTGACTCTCATTCTGACGCACTCATTCATTGCAGAGGATCAATTGCTGAGCAAGTAATAAATATCTAATAGTAATATTAACAGTACATGATTTCTCCAAATCTGATAAAGAAACTCATCTGCATCTCGGATGGCCTGAGGGTGTGCATGCATACATTTTCAGCAAACTTTCAGTTTTGAGTAAACCGTTCTGTATGCTACAGAAGAAAAATGTGGGGAACGTGCCAGAGGGAAACATTTTGCAAACTGAACTTTTCAACACTCATGAGAAACAGTAGATGCTACTTTCAGTCTCTTCCTTAAAACTACAATGATGGCTTGTTTTGCAGCATTTGTTATTTAAGACACCCTATGGGAAAGAAGAATCACCCAGACATCTAGTATTAATTATGATGTGTTTCAGCAAAAACATTTGCCGTGTCCAACTCTTGCCGACCACAAATGATGGACGTTTGGAATAAAACTGACCAAAGGCTTTTTATTTATTATTATTTTTATTCTTTTGCAGAAACTCCTGGAGCAGATTTTGCAGAGGGGAGAAATCACTGACACCGCTTTGGACGTGTGTTTCTTCTCACTCCACAGTTCTCATGCCGGCCCTTAAAAAATATGACATGACATTACTTATAAACGTTATGGAATAGTTCCTTTCAGAATGCATGTGCCTTAAACGTGAACCGCAGCCTCATTTCTGGGGCTCTGGATTAGATCTTCTCTTTCTATGCATACATTAAATAATTACTTTTTGAAAGTCAAGTCTCTCATGATCAGCCAGGCTGCATTTGTTTGCTCAAAAATAAAAATAAAATTAAATTAAATATTATTTCAATTCCAAATAATAATTTTCTATTGAAACTATTTTAACATGTAATTTATTCCTGTGATGCAAAGCTGAATTTTATACTGATTTGCTGCTGAAGAAACATTTCTGATTATTATCGATGTTGAAAACCGCTTGCTGCTTCATACGTTTTAATGGAAACCTTGCGTTTCCCGCTCCAACGGATTCTCAAAAGTATCATACGGCAAGCGCAGAACATCAGAAGAGACTTTTGGCTTCTCAGAGATGCTACAGTTGCCATATAGATGTATTTTTGCCCTCTCTGCCATATTTTTATTATGTAAGAGACGCGGCATAAAAGAGCGCATTACGTCTCAGGTCTTCTAAAAGCCTAAAATCCAAAATTTGAAGGCATTCTTGTAACATGAAGGACCTGATCTCGCTCTCAGCCTTGAAGTCGTAGGTTTTGCGGGCTCATTATGACATCAGTAGCCTTCCTCTTTCCGTGTCTCTCGAGCCATTAGCCCGGAGCAAAAGGAATTTGACCTTGTCTGAATAGGAATGCATCACTAATGGAGCCGAGGGCTTGCGCGGGGTGAAAGAGGCTTTTGTCCTTTCTCCAAACGAGCCAAGACTGTCCCACATGCGCCTTCTTAAACGGGACATGACTATGCAATAGTCGAGTTATAAACTGATTCGACAGACTTTATATCACGTCCCATTATTGTGTTTGGTGTTTTATTTAAAGTCAAAACAGGGCCAAAAGATGTGGAGTGGAGTAATGGATCTGGCTTTGTCCCTATATGATAAGATGATGCACTTTAGGCCAGACATTTAGACACAAGTACAGAAATGAAAGCGCAAATACTCAACAAAGGACAAATTCGTTTGACAAAATTGAGTCAGTGGCGATCTCTATTTTAGATTTTTTAAAAATGCTACTCAGGTAAATATGACATATGTTGGTATTACAGACTTTTATTGATGTTTTATGCCTGAGACTCACAAACTAAATCTGTTTGATCTAAAAACAATATAAATTAATATAATCCATATAAATAGGTCTCTCTCTCTCTCTCTCTCTCTCTCTCTCTCTGTCTCTCTCTGTCTCTCTCTCTCTCTCTCTCTCTCTCTCTCTCTCTCTCTCTCTCTGTCTCTCTCTCTCTCTCTCTCTCTCTCTCTCTCTGTCTCTCTCTCTCTGTCTCTCTGTCTCTCTCTCTCTCTCTCTGTCTCTCTCTCTCTCTCTCTCTCTCTGTCTCTCTCTCTCTCTCTGTCTCTCTCTCTCTCTCTCTCTCTCTCTCTCTCTCTCTCTCTCTCTCTCTCTCTCTCTCTCTCTCTCTGTCTCTGTCTCTCTCTGTCTCTCTGTCTCTCTCTCTCTCTCTCTCTCTCTCTCTCTCTCTCTCTCTCTCTCTGTCTCTCTGTCTCTCTCTCTCTCTCTCTCTCTGTCTCTCTCTCTCTCTGTCTCTCTCTCTCTCTCTCTCTCTCTGTCTCTCTCTCTCTCTGTCTCTCTCTCTCTCTCTCTCTCTCTCTCTGTCTCTCTCTGTCTCTCTGTCTCTCTCTGTCTCTCTCTCTCTCTCTCTCTCTCTCTCTCTCTCTGTCTCTCTCTCTCTCTCTCTCTCTCTCTCTCTCTCTCTCTCTCTCTCTCTCTGTCTCTCTCTCTCTCTCTCTGTCTCTCTCTCTCTCTGTCTCTCTCTCTCTCTCTCTCTCTCTCTCTCTCTCTGTCTCTCTCTCTCTCTCTCTCTCTCTCTCTCTCTCTCTCTCTCTCTCTCTCTCTCTCTCTCTCTCTCTCTCTCTCTCTCTCTGTCTCTCTCTCTCTGTCTCTCTCTCTCTCTGTCTCTCTCTCTCTGTCTCTCTCTGTCTCTCTCTCTCTCTGTCTCTCTCTCTCTCTCTCTCTCTGTCTCTCTCTCTCTCTCTCTCTCTCTCTCTCTCTCTCTCTCTCTCTCTCTCTCTCTGTCTCTGTCTCTCTCTCTCTCTGTTCTCTGTCTCTCTCTCTCTCTCTCTCTCTCTCTGTCTCTCTGTCTCTCTCTCTCTCTCTCTCTCTCTCTCTCTCTCTCTCTGTCTCTCTCTCTCTCTCTCTCTCTGTCTCTCTCTCTCTCTCTGTCTCTCTCTGTCTCTCTCTCTCTCTCTCTCTCTCTCTCTCTCTCTCTCTCTCTCTATATATATATATATATATATATATATATATATATATATATATATCCCTAATATCTCCCTAATGACTTTTTTTGACCGCTTGGGACTCGTTTTAATGATAGAGTCGACTCTTTCTTTTTGAGAGACAATAACTTTATACACTGTGCATGAATGTTTTTATTCACTCAAAACTGTTGCACACTGCACAATTTTCAAAAATTCATAATAGGGTCACTTTAAATCTAAATGTTTTTACAGGTTATACATGCGTTCCCAGTTCATGGCACCAGATGCAATGCAATGGCCAAAGAGATCCATCTGATGTATAGGTACAGAAAACACTGCAGACAAAACGCAAGAACGTTTCCTGCTCGAACAGCCCCCGAGAGTCTCCATTTACATGCCAGTGTTGACAATTCAGCTTTGTGCTTCAACAAAAAAAAAAAAAAAAAAAAACATGTTTTATGCCTTCTTATTTTCCTGTTAAACCTTTAGCACAAATCTCAGAGCAGATTTGGTCTTGAGCCCAACCACATTTACAGTCTTTTCCTAATGTCATAACGAATATTGATGTGTTTTTGCAAGCAGGCTTTTCTCAGTATTCCGGGCTTTGGGTTTGATGCTAATAAAAATGACAGAATCCTAAAAGCGCGCTCCTAAATAACAGGAAATCGAATACATTTCGGCTGGATGGATGGATGAATATTGCTCTTGAGAAAGTTCTTCTGGCCTCGGATGAAGAGCCGTGAATGAATCATAGCGGGATGTTGATTGCTGCAGCGAAATACTGACCTAGAATCAGAGCGATCCACGTAAACCCATAAATCGCCTCTTCTCTGAGAATTATAGCGGTTCCTTAGATACAAAGGGGTTTTACAAACTTTTCAAAACGACATGCTGAATGAGCAACGGGATCTTTCAAAGGCATTCGTGAAACTAGAAACTCTGTTGTCTGGGATTGTAAAGCCTGTTCTGACGGCCCCGATGAGGTCCGTGAGCCAGACCCCTCCTTCAAGAGCTGAAATGGAGACGGCACAGGTAATCGATCGTAAAGCGGTGAATGGATGGCACAGGTGAAAGCATGCAGTGAAGTTTATTGGACACGTATATGGTGAAAAGTGACCGTGCTTTATCGCAGGAGCTGGTCTGGAGTGTGTTTAACACCTGGAGACAGCTGCTAGGGGACGATCCCAGGCCTCTGAATTACATCAACGAAGAGCTCGGGGGCCAATCAGGGCTATTCTAGCAAATGGGTCCTTTTGTGTTCCTCATTAACATGCGAGTAAGGATTTTGAGGATTTTTACTGTGGGCTGTTAAAGGCATTTGCTTAAATACGTGAAAATCTAGTCTAGTTATCTTTATGTTAATTCATACAATTTATTTAATGCTTTTGTAGGGTTCTCATAATCATCTTTTAACCCTGTTTTTTTTATCGATATACATGCATTTTTTTATCTGACAAATATAACTATTTGAAATGTGAAATTGCTTCTGTTTCAGAGTGACCCATGAGCAATTCATGAAAATAATTCTGGTGGACAGTGACGTGCATTAAGTAATATCATTATCCCGACTTATTCTCTCACTCTGACACTCATTCACGCATAAATACTTAATTGGGTCGTTCTTTTAAGCCAATCGCTGTCGCCGTGGAGGTTCGACGGTGAAGTCTGTTTCTTCTCTCCAGCTACAGGACGCTCTTTGAGAAGAGGACGTGTTTCAAATGGATTCCTGCCGTCTCTTGAAGTTGGATCCATTCCTGTCTGCTCTTTTTGAAACGAGGGCAATTGAAAAACAGAATGAGCGAAATGGCAGTATTTTGCTCTTCCCAAACGATGTTCGCTCGTACAAACCGAATGCTGTTGATGTTGTTATTGTGCTCGAGTCTTTCCTGCGTGTGAAGTCTGAGCTTCCTTTTGTGTTCTTCATTCGTTTCAGCTTTTAAATAATGCACAGGTTCATCGTGGGTGTGTGGTGATTCATTGCTGGACACGAAGACTTAATGCTCAAAAAAGGCTCTAAGTTTTACAAACAGAGTAGTCCTTTTGCATTATTAATTTGCTTCTTTACCGATATCATGAGAAATCAACCGGAAGACAAGTAACCACAGCTGTGGAAGGAAGATACCACCAAAAACACAAAACAGTCATTGGAATATTTTATTATATATAAATTTATATATAAATCAATAAATTACTGGATTGAACTGATCAATTTGTGGTTTGTTGCCTTTCATGTCACTCTTTAAATGTACTTTCCATATAGAAGATATAATGTGTGTGTACATATATATATATATATATATATATATATATATATATATATATATATATATATACAAACATATTATTATAATTATATTAAAATAACTGCATTTTTTAGAATACTGTTTAAGTCCTTTTTAAATAACCTAGAACTGCAATTTAAATGCAAAATTGTTAAAAATAATAAAAATATTTATTATTTATAGATAAATGCATTTATACATTTTTGAAAAAAAATTTATATTTATGTTAAACATATTTATTTATAATTGAATATATATATGTGTATATATATATGTATATATATATATATATATATATATATATATATATATATATATAATATGAATATAAATATAGACATGTTAATATTTTCTAAATATATACTGTATACATAATAAATACACACAAACACATATTATGCAAAAGCAAAAACATAAATCTCAAAACTGGTGGTAATGAACAGCAGGTTTCAAAAAGGTAACAACTTTCTATGTGACTACATGCCCCGTTCCATGATAAATGAGATGAGCAACAGTTTTAATCAAGATCACCCCGTAACCCGGCCGAGCATCGTCAGCTGAGGCTTCCTGTGCGTTATCTGTTAGCAAATGTTAATGAGCGTTGTTGTAAACTTTTACCGTCGTGTCTGTTTTCACCTCATCCAAAAATCAAAAGTGCTCCCGCGCGCACACACACGCGCACACACACTCACCGCGCGCGCTTGAGTTCATACGGCTCGTGCGCTCGTGGAAAGCTGATGTGCGGCGCGCTCCGAGAGTCTCTCACATTTCAGGAAGTGTCGGAAGTCCTCAGCTGCCGTCCGTCCGTCCCGCTCTATATTATGGTCGCGCAGCCGTGACCCGCGTGGATCGTCGGTGCGGATCTCCGGTGGGGCACCATGTCCACCCGGTACAGCCCGAGGCGTGCGCTCCTGCCCGCGGTCTGCGTGCTGACTGTCTGCTGCGCCGGGAGCGTGTTCACAGCCGGTAAGAGCAAACGTACTACAACTGCTTTGCGCGCTTACAACTTTCACATGACTGCGTGGCTGCGGCTCAAAGACCAAGACGCTGCCTACTTAGTCGACAGGCGTTCGTGGGCACCACGGGCACGCAGAAGTCACAGTTGTTTATTTAAAACAATACGACCCTTAAATTAGCCTCGGGCGCAAATCTTTGGATTTTGACAGGTACCTTGCATTTAGGCTACTTGGTATAAAGCCTTGCAGTTTGTGTCTTAAAGCAGTGTTTTATTCTCAACTAATGCATGTCGGACAGTCTGCATGAAGAACATGCTCAGAACAGCTTCTTTGGAGACAGGCATTAACAGAACATCTGTGTTTTGGTGGTGGATCTCGTTCTCATTACTTGTGGTTTGTCAATACACTATTTGGTGACCAGATGATGACCACTGTGGGTTCATTATAAAGATTTCAAGCCTATGCATGTATCGATTGATTGATTACTGTAGGGAAATGAAGCTGTTTTGGAAAAAAATATGATTGATTGTTTCAAAAACCAAGAAAATTAAGGTTACTTTAGGGCCAAGAGTTATTTCCTCCTATGTATGATAGCATAATACTATAATGATGCATTTTATGCAATTTATGGCTTTTTTTAAGTGTAGAGAATGAATACGTTGTGTATTTTTATAATACATTTTATGCTTTTTAAACACAAATCATTACAGCATACTTTGTGCGATATTGCAGTAATAAAGACCTAACGATAATAACCATGATTTTTGATATCCTCCCATAGTGTTCGGTCTAAGGAGACTTAACTCGAGCGACTGAGGCTTTTCCTTCTTTCCTTCATTCTCTCTCTCTCTCTAAGTTACACGTCGTCATTGGTAAAGTGCTCTTAATTAACACAGAAAACAATCAGTCTCTCTTTGCCTCCTAAATGTATTTGTGTGCGAGTGATGATTATGTTATTGTGTGCTCGGTCGAGTTAATTGCATGTCGGCGATCATTAATAGTTAAAAGCTTCGTTCATCACGGACCGGTAAGTGATATGAAACGAGTCTCCGTGAGGGTTTGGTGGGCGCGGTCGCGGTGATTATACCATGCGGCGCTAATGAAACAAGCGCGCTGCGTGCGCTCTGGCACATTTGATAAATGACACAGCATTGCAGCGACGTGGTGCTTGATCGGCCACAGATACTCTCATTGAATCAGAGCTCTTATACAAAACAGGTGTGCTGGAGGCGTGGAGCTTCACAAAACCATCGTTGGAGAGATGCAGCATTACGCAGTGAATGGGTGCCGTCAGAATGAGAGGCCGAGCAGCTGATAAAAACATCACAGTAATCCGCATCTGGAGAAGTTTGTAAGAAGCAAATATATCTGTACGTTGTATTAACTTTAAACCATTAAGCCAAAGCCGGCTCTAAACAAATGCACGGGTTTTTGCTGTTTAAAGTTTAAATGTCTTAACTACGGTTTCGTTTATTAAAAAACTGGTTTATTGTGATGTTTTTATCAGCTGTTCGGACTCTCGGTCTGACGGCACCCATTCACTGCAGTGATGCAATGCTACATTGAAGAAACAAACTCATCCGAGTCAGGGATTGCCTGAGAGTGACACCGATTTCATCATTGTGCCGTTATTTTACGATCCGGTTCCTCAGCCGTTCTTTTATATTAATATTAAACCATTATCGGTCGCTGAGCTTTTTCCATTTACATCATACTGTAAAAAAGGTGCTTATGTTTAAAAACAGTTTTTGAGAGCCAATCGATAATTCTCGATCTCCAGAACGATTCTGTTTTTTCGTTTGATTAAATCACAAAGAACCGCCGTCGGTCGTTAGAGGGAGAGCGGAGACGAGGAAAGAGCAGAGGAACCGGCGAGATGAGAGCGGAAAGATGCGAGGTGGAAGTCAAGAAGAAGAACAGAGAGGAAGAGAGAGACGAGCCCGTCACAGTGGGGTGTAAAACCAGAAACCGTTGATGTGACAACAAGGTTACGGAGACGCGCGATCAAAGCCGCGCCGATCCCCAACACGTGTTAGAGAGAGGATGTCGACTACTGCGAGAGAACACTGTCCCCGAGTCTGCTGCAAACGCTCCCGTTCCCTCCAGACGCACCGAGTGGGAAAACCAGAGCTCACTGCCACTTCACGTTTGAAGCTCGAGTTCGGCAGAAGATGAAAACCCTCCTCGTTTGCTCGCCCTCGTGTCATTACAAACGTGCCTGGGTTTCCTTCTTCCGCCGAGCACAAAAGCAGATGTTTTGCAAAATGTACAGAGCGCTCTTTTCTTTTTTTATAACGGGTCGTCGAGCTCAGGCGTGAGGGTGTGAGGGTGTTTTGTGTGCGCTGCCTGTGAAAGCGGAGCATCGTGCTTTTTGTAATGAAACGAATGCCGCGTTGAATTGATCAAAAGCAGCTTGCTACAATAGATTTAATAGAAAAGAAATGCTGTGGTTTCGAATGATTCTGAAGCGTCATGTGACACTGGGTAATGGTGCTAACGTTTCAGAATAAATTACATTTCTGTGTAAATTTAAATAGAAAGCAATTCTTTTTAAATTGCAACGATATTTAACAATTTTGCCCTTTTTACTTTATTTTTGGATCAAATCGGTGAGCATAACTTCCAAAAACAATCTTCAAATGGTTCCTTATTTATAAGGAAGCTTATATTTTATATTTATTCGCTTTATATTAGATGGCCTTAACTACTATGTACTTCAAATGAATCATTTGGTACAATGCACTTATTGTGTACATATATATTGTACATATATATGTAAATAGTTAATTTCTGTACTTACATTTATAGTTGACCTTTTGACCTTTCTTACACCAATGATTAAGTACATTGTACTTATATTTTGATGTAAACTCGTAGTAGTTAAGGCCGATTAATATAAAGAGTGAACTGTACCTTTAAGATTTTCATGCACTCAGTGAAGAAACGCAGCAACTCATCTTCCCACAATTCCCCCCTGGTGTGAAATACGCCTCGCCGGTGACAGGAAGTGGTTACCTGACTGCCGTCGTTAAAGGCTAATGAGTGAGTTTATCAGAACAGGTGCCTCCCCGCGGTCTCACGAGGGCCGAACGCATCCGCGCGGCTGATTTCAGAGTCCGGCATGGAGGCGCTGGAGGCGGAAAATGACTGGAAACCTTTAATGGCGTGGTTTTATGAGCAGGCGTCTGCAGAGATTGTTGGGTTTATGGGTACGATCGGTTGTTAAATGCGTGAGGGTCGCAGAGATGCCGTTCAGAAGCGTCTGTTATTTTGCATTATTAAATTTAACAGGAAATCTAAATTGACCCTGTTCTCTGCCGTAATGCACGCTCCTGGTCTTGTTTTGAATGATTCATCGGTGCATATTATCCATCGTCAAGCAACATGTTGTTTAATTCAATAGCCAGTGTAGATGCTGATATCAGTGCGGTTAATGATAGTCAGATTATGTTTGCCAGTTTTAAGTTTGTCTGCACTGGCTGATAGTTATGGGTAATAAATATTTTAGCAATTTTTTTTCCAGTTTGGCTCCATTCTGATCCGAAAGGTTCACTTTTAGTTCTCTTGATGAATGAAATCCTTTATTTCTCACTGAATACCAATATTAAAAGCGCCACTGTTCATAATATTGGGGTCAGCGAGACTTTTTTTGAAGAAAATTAACGCTTTCATTAAGCAAAGATGGATTAAAATGATCAAAAGTAAATCAAAATAAATGATGAGTAACTTTTTGCTTCACCAGAGAATCATGAAAATCACAGTTTCCACAAACATGAAGCGTTTTAAACGTTGATAACAATCAAAAATGCATCTTGTAATTTTTTTTTTTACTGTAATAATAGATTTTACTGTATCTTTCATCAGATATTTGCAGGCTTGATGAGCGTCAGCAACAAAAAAAAACGTGCAAACCAAAAAATTGAGTTGTGTATACCCCATTATGGCGGTAAATGGATTGATTTGAAAAGTTTTTGATATGTTATAGGTCCTTCAGTTCAGTTCGTGTCTCTAATTATCATCTGGATAATTAGTTTTGGATTGAAATGTGTGTATAAGGCGTATCAAAACTTTAGAACAAAAGCTTTTGTGCTTAAAGTGCCTCCATTATGAGTTATAAAAGATTCATATTATGTGTTCCAAACAACTTCTTGACATGCATGCAAGGTCACCCTTTCATTTTCTTATAAAATGCATTTATTTTCACCTTCACACGCACAAGCGAATCGTCGAGCGATACATTTCCCAAACCCCTGCGATGATCGGTGGGTTTATTTGAAGCGGTGTTTGTGAGCTTTTAATTCTCCAAAAGCAACGCCTATTGGTGAAGAATGAGTTAGCGTTTTAATTCAGACCAACGCGAATTGACCAAGAAGTGGGTGTATGAGTTAGCCTTTCGCGTTTGGCGTCAACACGAAATGGATTGGGATTCGTTTTCAAAAGCAGCTAGTTTCAATGATGAGCTGCGTTACAAACTCCATGAAAGGTCATTTTCAAAAACCCAAGAAAAGTTCTGATTTGGAAAATCCGCTTTCTTTCTCTTTAGGTATATCTGTCTCAGTACAGTGGCAAAATGCACTCTGAATGAGTTCGGTTTAGCATTGGCTCCGTCCCATTCGTGTTCTGTTATCGTTAACGGTCCGAGAGAGCAAGCGCTCATCCGCTCTGCCAGAAATGGATCGCGCGGGGCTGAAAACAGCTGAACGGGATTGAGTATCTGCTGCTGAACGCATGACGGCCAGAGAGAGATTCAGGCGAACCGGCAGCTGTTCGTACGCCACTGGACCGTTGAGAGAGAGAGAGAGAGAGAAAGCAAGAGACACCCTGGAAAAACAGAGCGCTGAGAGCGTGGGGGGGGTTAATGAAAGACAGACGGACAGTCGCACACATGTAGGTTAAACACTGCAGAGGACGTCTGCACGCATGAGAGGGAAAGAGAGCGGTCAAACGTTTAAACTCAACTGACCCCGTCCACAACCTTTCACCCTCTCTATATGAAGGGCAGAGGCGATTATGTTCTCAATAAAGCTCGACGGCGGCCGCCCACCTCTTCGGCAGCCCTGCTTTTCTCATTCGTTGTCTCCACAGGGATTTCAGAGGCTTGAGGCAAACCAGCCCTGAGATGAATGACCGTAATTCATCTGCTGAATGGATACGTGTAAACGCTCGGACTTTAATTCGAAGTTAAAAAGTATTTGGTAGCAAACCGTTTGGATGTACTGCTTATTTCAGTCAAGATCTTTTATTTTAAGAGACTTTTGTTTGCTTTTAAACGGTTCATCTGGGAATCGATGACCTTGTTGTACCATGATAAAGCTACAGAAATGCCATGAATTTAAATAAATTAAAAACAGATGCCAACTGTTCTTAAGTCATCGATTATAATGATTGAAATAGTAAAATATTATAATATTTTATGGTTTATAGGACTGAGCAGTTGTTGCTGGAATTTGTTAATTAAGCATTTTTTTTTAAATAAAGATGAATGAGGCTGGTTTGTGGTTTCTTCAGAACTGAAGTAGGTGTGTGTTGAATGGTTTAGATATTGTTGATAATACTTATTTGTGTAGAAATGGATGAGAATTTGACTTTTTGGTGTCAGTTTTAGCTTCAGTGCACCTCTGTGGGATCTTTCATGAAGTAATTATGAATATTTTTGAACTGCCTCTCGGTTTTAATTATAGATGCTCAAGGTGGTGTGTTTCAAAGAAGCATTATAAATTCAAATTTCTGAGAAGTAAAAGTCATTTTTTCCCACTTAAAAGTGGAAAGTCAGCATGAAAACATAAGATTTTATTTAATTCATTTTTAATGCATTTTAAATATAAAAATAATGTTTGACTTTTGATTTGATCTCTTTTATCTTCTTATAGGAAAAGTAATCTGTAAAGGTAATCTATCAGTATTTTTTATTGTGATTATTAATTCTAAATATTCAATATTATTGTAGTGTAAATATAGAGCGCAAATATTTATTAAAATGAATTATTAATCTAAATAAAAAAATAATAGTGTAAAAATAATTATATAGAATTTCAATTATATCGTTTAGTTCATAATAAAAACTAATTATTTGACTTTATTTTTAGTTCCTATCGTTTATAGAATACAAGAACAATGATATTAATATTAATAATAACAACAACAATAATTATTATTGCACATTTAAAACTGAATGTAAAACCAAACGGAACAAACAATGTCAAATTCGGTAAATTAAGTCAAGTTTTACTACTTTTTCCCCCTGAAATTTCTCTCAAAGAGTCTCTGAACCCCACTGTGAACCCCCTGTTTTACAGCACCATTAACACATCATTAAAAACTTCTTTAAAGGTGTGAAGACTCTTCAGATCACACTGACCTTTAGTGGCCAATAAGTGTCCATTTGTCTCCATTAAATGCTCCACTGCGATTTAAACTCAACAGCTGTCAGTGGTGGAATAAACTGCATCTAGTTCAGTCAAAATGGACGGAAATAATTGCATTTCATTCCAGATTTTAAGATGTAGCCGTGGTGTCCTTGTGATGTGGGAAATGGAGGCCTGTGATGTGATGAATCATGTATTTTGTGCGTGTTTACCCTTCATTAGAGACCCTCTGTGGGATTAAACGGCCTCATACGATGTGTGCCGCATTTTGATGGACGATCGGTCTCATCTGCCACATCACATACCTGAGCCGAGCCCTCGGCCTTCGGCATGGCTCATTTCCCCTGGCTTCTTCCATGTGTGTGGAATCACGGATCATTGGGTCCTGTGATGCTGAGGTTTAGGTGGTCTCAGGGGGTCTCACGGCGTACACAGGTGGGACGCGGATGATCCGTCACAAACTTTACCCAGAGCACGACCAATGCTTCATGTGTGGCCTTCAACATCTTAAATAGAGAAGTTGCACAGCAGGACAAAGTAATGCACTACAGATCCAAGAAATCGCATTTATTCCAAGTGTTTTAGGCTAATGTGCTACTAGCGATCTCAGAAAGCAGCAGATATAAGCAATGCATTTAAAATCTAGAGTCTTCTGGGCCTCACGATATTTTGGCGGAAAGCAACTGTAATTTGGATTGCTATGAAATGAAGAAGCTTTCATAACAGATTACTTAAAGTATTAGTCCTTCTAGAATGATTAGGGTGACTGTGTGAATCTGCACAGAACATAAAAAATACTATTTTTAAGTAAAAGAGATTTGATAAAACGTTTATCGGGCTTCATCGTTAAATCAAAATAAGAAATAAACTGATGTAGTTGAAGTAGCGTTCTTCTCAATCTTGCTACGGAAACGAGAACAGCGTGGAATGAATGGAGTTGGTTCTGTAGAGATGATGTCATGATTTGTTTGAGCAGCAGAGCTGACCATGTGACCTGGCCTAGTCTAAAGGTCATGTGAGGTTCTCTGCGTGGTTCTGGCTCTTCTCAATGGGCATATGCTGCTGCATCTGCGTGTGCCAAGCGCAGGTGGTCTTGGAGCTCTCAGATGTCCAAAAAGCCCCCCGGACCTCCTGTGTGTGTAGACAGTAATCAGTACAACGTTTAGTGATCCGCCGATATATACATTCCCATGGCCAATATAGCGGTTAACATTTTATATTATCTGCCATTTTTGTCATTATCACCATGGACCGATAAGGGTTGTGTTGTTTTGTTTGGCTGATGTCAGAAGCGGGACTCGTATTTTGACAATGAAGAAAAATCTCCATTTCATTTGCATTTTTTCGGTATTCATCACCCTTTCCTATCAAAATGCTTGTTATGAATGCCAAAGTGTAGAAAATCAAAGCTTTTTTTATGATGGACGACAGTTTCGGTGACAGCGTGTGAAAATTTCAGTGTGCACTGACCTTAAACGTTATGCAAAAAAGCATTACGGCATTTGATTCTCTATTATTAGTAAAGACAAATAGACTTCTTTGATTTTTTTTTTATTCATTTGGCCAATATGTCACAATCATGTCGTTATCATTCTCTATGGTGTAAAATTTCATCTTTTATTTGATAAAATAGAATTGCACAAAGACTTGGCAGATCGTTTAATTTTTTTCTTTCCTTTTTATATATTTTATTCATTTTAACTATTTATTTGTAAATGAAACTGTACTAGTTTATACAATAAAAATATAATAATAATTTTCAAACTGTATCTTATTTAGTAAATATTAAATATATGTAAAATCAAAATACATTTCAGCATTTCTTGTACACATTTTTAATTTCTTTAAGCAGTGTGATATTATTGGCTTCATATCAGCCACTGGTCACTGGCATCTCTAAGAAAGACTCCATCAACCATCAAAAAACATTAGTATCATTATCGATCACGCTAATGCAGTTCAGTAAATGTGCTTTTTATTCAATTTGCTAATCAAATATCATGTTTACACTATATTTTTAGAAGTAAATGCTGTTGCATGTTGACTTTAAAGGCACAGTGCACTTTAAAATTACAATTCTGTCATTATTATTTATACCAAGAATATATTTTATACTATGTAAGTCAATGGCTACCGTCATCCTTTTGGTTATGAGAAAGTATTTTGTTTTGTATTCAACAGAAGAAAGACACTTTTGACGGTGAGTGAACGTAGACAGGATTTTCTTTTTTGTATGAACTGTCTTTTTAAGCGCACAGGAGGTTCATTTATGATCTAAGTATGGAAACTCTCAGCTGTGGATCCTTCATGACGACATGCACCCACAGCTGTGAACATTAAACGCGGCTGCGGAGACCTACTCTTCCTCTGGCTCTCGTCTGAGCATGTGGCACACAGCTGGCATATACCAGAATTACACGCATGTGCACTTTATAACATGAATGACTAGTACAAGCCGCTTTCTCTCACACAAAACGTCTTGATAAGAAACGCTCTGAATCAGCTGGAACAGAGGTCACGCTGACCGGCCAGCAGGGGGCGTCTCATTCACCCGGGGACCTCAACATGTCCCGCTCTGTTCTTTCTGACCTACTGGCATTTTGTGTTTCGCATGGTGTAGCACTATTACAGAAGCTCTGAAGGGCGTGCGTGAGTTTAAAAGTTTTGACGCGATAACAGTTGAAGCGGAAAAAGTATTATTTCCTGTCTTGATGCCAGACGCTCGTTCTTTCTGAAACATCTCAAATTCAAATTCAAATTCAAATTCAAATTTTATTTGTCACATACACATACATACATGGTACGACATGCAGTGAAATGCTTTTTACAACTGTCCAGCATCAAAATAGAAAACAGAAAAACAGAATTTAAATATATATAAATATAAAATAAAATAATGTATAAAAATATGTATAAAAAAGTGTGCAAAGTTTAAAAAATAAAATGTAAATAAGTGTAGTGTAAAAAAAAAAAAAAATAAAATGTAAAGTGGCTGTGCGAGTGTCCAGTGCAAAGTGGCTAGTGCAATTGTCCAAAGTAAGTGGCGAGTATCTGGGGAAAGAGGGTGAACATCGGAATCCCGGTAATTAGGTGCTGGGTGTTCTCTGGTTCAGACTCGAATGGCCTGCGGGAAGAAGCTCCTCCTCATTCTCTCTGTGTTTGCCTTCAGGGGAACGAAAGCGCTTTCCTGAACGCAGCAGAGAAAAGAGTCCATTGTTGGGATGGCTGAGGTCTTCCACGATCTTCCTGGCCTGGTACAGCACCGCTTGTTGTAGATGTGCTGCAGCACAGGGAGCTCAGTGCGGATGGTGCGCTCAGCTGACCGCACCACCTTCTGAAGGGCTCGCCTGTCCTGCATGGTGCTGTTTCCAAACCAGGAGGTGATGTTTCCCGTCAGGACACTCTCGATGGTGCAGGTGTAAAAGTTCCTGAGCACCTGAGATGGGAGTCTGAAGTCCCTTAAAGCGCCTCAGATGGTATAGGCGCTGCCGGGCCTTCTTCACCAGGGTGTTAATGTGACAGGACCAAGACAGGTCCTGCGTGATGTGAACACCCAGGTACCGAAACTGTCCACTCTCCACTGGGGTCCCGTCGATCTTGATGGGATGGTAAGAGCGCACCTGCTTCGTGCTGAAGTCCACTATTAACTCCTTTGTTTTGCTGACGCGTTCAGGAGCAGATTGTTCTCCTGACACCATCTCTCCAGGTTGTTGATCTCCTGAAGGTAGGCCATCTCATCGTTGTTGGAGATAAGGCCCACCACGACAGTGTCGTCAGCAAATTTAATGATGGTGGTGGAGTTTGTAGTGGCCACACAGTCATGTGTGTACAGCGAGTACAGCAGGGGGCTCAGAACACAACCCTGAGGGGCTCCAGTGCTGAGAGTGAGGGAGGATGAGGTGTGTTTTCCCATCCGTACGGCTTGTGGTCTGTCAGTTAGGAAGTTGGTGATCCAGTGGCGCAGGGATGGGCTGAGTCCCAGGACCTCCAACTTCGAGGTGAGCGTGGAGGAACTATGGTGTTGAACGCTGAACTATAGTCCACGAACAGCATTTTCACATAGTTCCCTTTCCTAAAATCCAGGTGGCTTGTGGTTGTGTGGAGGAGGTGTGTGATGGCATCCTCCGTGGGACCGGTTTTGGCGGTAAGCAAACTGTAGTGAGTCCAGTGTGTCCGGTAGTGATGCTGTGATGAAGTCTCTGACGAGTCTCTCGAAGCACTTCATCACTACAGACGTCAGAGCTACAGGGCGGTAATCATTTAGGCAAGATGGTTGAGGTTTCTTCGGCACAGGAACAATGATGGACTCTTTGAAACATGAGGGGACTATAGACTGTTTCAGGGAGAGATTAAATATCTCAGAGAACACCGGTGCTAGCTGGTCAGCACAGGCTCTCAGAACCCGACCTGTGATGCCGTCAGGTCCTGCTGCCTTCCTGGTATTCACTTTCCTGAATGCCCTCCTTACGTCGTGCTCCGAAATGGTGAACGCGATTTCCTCTCCGGCTCTCTCGGCGTGCGTGCTGTTCATCATGCCGCTAGCGGCGCTAGCGTGATTAGCTGCAGCCTCGAAACGAGCATAAAAGGTGTTTAGCTCGTCTGCCAGAGAAGCATCCGCTCTCTCCACTCTGGAGGTTGACGTTTTATAGTCCGTGATGTTTCTCAGTCCCTGCCAAAGGCTCCTAGAGTCACTGTGTTGAAACTGTGACTCAAGTTTCCTCCCGTAGCGCCTCTTTGCCTCCTTTACCGCTCTGCGCCGCGCCGTGCGACGCAGCCTTGTATTCAGTCATATCCCGGTGACTATCCCCGTGTTATAGGCTGCGGAGCGGGATCTCAGAGAGTCGCGGATAGTTTTGTCTACCCACGGCTTCTGGTTGGGAAACGTCCTGATGACGGTTTTCTCTACCGTGTCATCCGCTAGTTTCCCGATGAATCCCACCACCGCTTCCGTGAACACGTTGACGTCCTCGGAGCTACACCTGAACATGGCCCAGTCTCGCGCATCCAAAGCGTCCCTGCAGGCGGCCACGAATGGTCAGTCCAGCGTGACACCTCCTCTCTGTACCGGGCTTCCTGTTTCAGCCTCTGTTTGTAAACAGGTACGAGGAAAATGGCGGCATGGTCCGATTTACCAAACGGCGGGAATGATTTTGCCTGGTAGCTGTCTCTGAAGGGTGTGTAACAGTGATCCAGTGTCCTTTCGCCCCTGGTGGGGCAGGTGATGTGCTGGTGAAAGTTCGGCAGTGCGCGCTTGAGGTTTGCACTGTTAAAATCCCCAGCACAATGAGTGCGGCGTCCCCGGTGCTGTGTCTGGTGTGTTGTGAGGTGGTCGTGTAAATCCCATATTGCAGCGTCCGTGTCCGCTTGAGGTGGAATATAAACGGCGCTGACTATGACCGAGCTGAATTCCGTGGAAGGTAGAAAGGGCGACATTTGATGGTCAGAAGTTCCAGGTTTGGTGTGCAGGAGCGTGAAAGAGGGACAACGCTCGGCGCTGTCGCACCAGCGGTTGTTCACCATCAGACACACTCCACCTCCCGTTTCTTCCCGACTCCATTGTTCTGTCCATGCGTAAACGGAGAAAAACTCGGCGGTTGTATGGCGTGGTCCGGTACCGCTGGGTTCAGCCATGTCTCGGTGAAGCAGAGGAGGTTGCAGTCCCGAATGTCTCTCTGGAACTTGATCCTTGCCTGAGGTCATCGAGCTTGTTTTCCAGAGACTGGACGTTGGCTAACAGGACACTAGGTAGGGGCGCGCGGTGTGAGCGTGCCCTCAACCTGTTCCTGACGCCGGCTCGTTTCCTCGTGGACGCCGGTGTGGGTCGGCGTCCTTTTGTCTTCGCCAGGATCTCGCTCCGCCAACATGGGTCCGGGTTTAAAAACGGCGAAAGTTGGGTGCATTGTACACCAATAGATATAAGAGTGGCTCGATCATATTTAGTGATAGCCATCTTATATAAAGAAAACCGCGCAGACTATCCAAAATACTAATAATTAAAAGAAAAACAAAAAGTTTTGCGGAGCGGTCGTGGACGGCAGCCGAACTCAACGGCGCCATCTTGTCACATCTTATATTCTGGTTCTTCAAAAGATCTTATAGCTTCTTTTTCGCGTTAACAGACGATGCCAGAAGCAAATGCGCTGATCTGAAGAACCTCTAATGTTACATCAAGAGCGTTTTTAGATCACCATGAAACGTTTTCGAGCCTTTTTACTTCTGCAATCTGATGCATTTCTCAGCCAAACAAGATATTCAATAAAAAAAAAATAGGACAGAGCTCGATTTGGTTCATCGGGATTGCTGGGACTGTGAAAAGTGGATGTTACGTATGCTAGAATTGAGCCTTGAGGGAACTTGAAAGTTATGTTGATAAATGGCAAGCTTTTTTTTCCTATTGAGGAGATGTGCACTAGTTGTGCACAATAAGATCAATAGCATTAAGCCTCAAAAGTGCCCAAATCCATCTAATTTGGCGTTGCTCATCAAAAACAGCTGCTGTTAAGAGTAACATGTAAACAGAAATCACAGGTCCTGGGGCCGTATCTGGACCCTGATGTCACCGGCGGGACCTTTGTGCGTTTGGTTAGTGTCGTCTTGCAGCCTGAGCTGTTTGAACTGGTGTTTGGCCAAAATAAACTCTCACATCACAATCAGAACGAGGAGAGGAATGTTAATGAGATAAGAGTGATGTCCGGAGATGATGTTTAAAGTCAGCATCACTCTTACTATCTCTCACACAGAAGGCAGGATTTGAACAATTTGAATTGTTTTAAGAACGCTTTGAAGCTCCGATTCCGTTTGGGATTTCGAAAAGAGGTGGCAAACCGGACGCAGAATTGCATTTTGAAGCAGAGACGCAAGCAAAGCTTATCAACCCAACTGTAATTGACTTCACAAAGCATTGGCGGATACGTTTTCAAGTTTTGAGTGTTTATAAGCCTGAGGGATGAATGTGGTGATGTGATTCGTCAGATTGATTCTGTCTGGTTTCAATTCATAAGAGTCATTTGTTTTTCATTCGCTAAAAGGAATTAGCTCATAACAGATACCTACACAGATTGAATAATGTATTTGCCTCACACTATTAAAAATTCATTAGACTGTTTTAATCTGGAATCAGTTCATAGGAGTCGTTTGTTTTTTGAATTAGGCAATGCTGATTGCTATATTTTTGATCCGATGCAATGCAAAATACGTACCAACAAGTACACATCAATGCAGTTTCCAAAAGGAATGAACCCTAGAGGCAGTTCAAACAACAAAACTGTTCAAATCTGTGCGAAAGGAAGCTGAATGGCATCGCAGTTGCATCAACAAATGCCCTTATATCAGTTGTGCATTTGTTAACGCTATCAGGCAGGTTTAGGGTCGGATTTGGTGTAGGGCATATTTCCAGCACCATAGAGCTTTAACATTTAGTAACAAATCCACAGATATTTTAATTCTGAACCGCAATACATGTCCGAGTTCACGTAATGAAGCTGTGTTTTAGCACCACTCGGTGGAAACTGTGGCGAAACGTGCGGTATGGCACATAAAAATGGTTCATATTTTTGCGAAACAACGCCGCTCGTTTGCGTTTTTTATTTCCTTTGAACGTTTCATTTCTGCAGCTTGGCTATATTTAGCCTGTTTGCCTTGACCAAGCTCTCTCGGCTTGTAACATCTGCAGCCCTGAACTCACATGAACCCGTTCAAAGAAACGCAAGTTCTCTTGGGGGTATTTCAGTAAATCCCAGCGTGTTTTCCTGCAGATTTCCCCCTTTATCCCGACACGGTCGAGCAGCAGCACTGATTCCGTTCATCTGTAGCGGTGGATTATTTCATTACTCAGCGTAAGCCGGACGTCACAGCACCGACGGACAACTTCCTGTTTCCTCTGGTAGAGATGGAGGCCCGTCGTTAGCTGTTAACCATCATCTGTCTCAGACGAGCTTGATTCTGATTCGTTTTCCTCAGAAGCCGTGTTTTCTTCTGTTTGCTTCGGCGAGAGCTGTCGTGCAGCGCTGGGATCTTCATGCTCTCGTCGAGCGAGTTCTCCAAAACCCGCCGGAGGCACAAACCGTGTTTTTTCTCTCCTGCATCTTTGTCTCGCTCAGCTATCTGGACCGTGGCCCGTGTTTTCTACGCGGCGCCTGTTTCTTCTATTTTTCTCTTTGTTCGTGTGGAGAGTCATCAGCGTGTCGCCCGCGGCCGTGTTTTTCATATTTAATCAAATGCAGTACAGCAGCGGGATGTGAACAAGCTGAGTGGCTTTCTCACAGAGATGCCGTCGCCGAGCCAGCAGGTGTTTTCAAAGACGACCATTAGCGCTACCTGGATAGCTGCAAAATTACTTACTGTAGTAGAGGACAGTGCGCCGAGCCTTCCTGGAAAGACCAGCTAAAGCTATCATTTACTGGTTGGTTTGTTTTTGTCATGGCTTAAATGCGCATTTATGAGTGTGACCGCTTACTGCTTGGGGTCTGCCTGAGTCTGAGATATCTCTGCCAGTCAGTGTTAGTTTAATTCTGGTCTGACCGCCGGGATGGTTTATGCATGCTGTTACAGTAACAAGCACAGCGTGGATGGTATAATCAAAATATTTCCCTTGGTGCAAGTAATTCTAAGCAACAGTGTATATCACGCATATAGTTATGATGTATGTAGTTATAGTTGATGGATATGATATAATTATCTATAATGGGTGTTCTATGAAGAAATAAATACTTTGGATATCTAAAAAAAGCTATGCAGTGAATAAATGCTTTGCAAACGAAAAGTAATGTATTTGTTTATTTACTCTGGTTTATGTTTATAATGACATTTTAAAAACACATGATTTTTGAAAACACATGATTTGCAAATTAACTATATACAGATTTTGTGAGACTTTTGGCGGCAGGTGACGTCACATATTAACGCGCATATTAATTACGTCATTGTGTCGAGTTTGCGTTTTGAATTTTGAATGTCCATAAAAGCTTCTCACGATATACATACATAAAACGTAAAAGTATAAGTAGTAAACGCGACCCATTGATACTAGACTGCATGTTAACCGGGGCTGGCTCTCACTATTAACCTCACCTAACTAACCCTAACCCTACTCCTTAAACCCTGGTTCATAATCGTGACATCGACTGATAAAATCGATTTATCTGACTATATATCAACTATGTGCTGTGGTTTTGGCTATATTACGGTTTTGTCTCATTCAGCGTGCTGTCTGCGTCTAAATAACAAACCATTAGCATGTTAGCAGCGTTAGCTAGCCTGAATGTTTATATTGCTAACAATATAGCAATATGTTGCTAACGTCGTACTCGCGTGCGCTGATGGCAGCGGAAATAAATAAATCAAGTTATGGGAAACGATGGAGATTGTCTGTGGGGATGACAACAGGTCGAGACGAAACGCGTAATGGTTTCATTAATAAAAAAAAGCGACACATGATAGTAGTAAAAACAAAATTGTGTCACTCAAAAAAAACTCAAAAAAAAAATATTTTGGCGTTTGTATATGTGACACGCATACATATATACGTAGTTTTCGCGGGCATATGTCACGAAATGTATTGGCGCAGGATGAAACGTGGTTTTCGCAAGTACATATGATACGCATCTGCCCCGCAAACCTAATCCTACCCATAAACGCCCAAAGCTTTGGAGTATCTATACCACAACTTTTCGCTTTTATTCTGCGTGCTATTTATACGGCGCGTTAAGCACCTGGGTGGCCCCCATGTGAAGTCTATGCGCGGGAAGCGCTGTCATATATATGCAGAAGGTGTATTTTCAGAAGGTCAGGTGGTTAAGCTGGTGGCAATTCTGGTTAGCTTAGTTAGGTCAAACTAGCACACTAGCATCTAAAACACAACATAAGCTTTTTTTTCTTCAGCAGCAGGAGAGACAAAAGATGATCTGTCTGCTTTGAGGGAAACGCTAAGCTCTGAGTGAAATTAGACTTTTATCAGAGGTGGATGAAAGATTTTGTGCTCCATCTGAGCGTGAGGAAATGGTTCTTATTGCACAGGCTGTCATATCGAGGGCTTGTGTAAGACAGAAAACAGCCCACTGGGTGTTCAGGAGGAGTGTGGGGGCGTTTGCTCGCTCTGTACTGCTGAGGCTTTAGAAGGGGTTTGTGGTTGTTATATTGAAGTGGTTGTGGGCCAGAAACGCATGATTAATTTTTTGGAGATGTTTTCCCTCACATCCCCTCAGGTCCAGATGTCAGACAAAGATGCTGCATGTGAACTTTGCTTCAGACTCCCACTGGAGATTAGACGCCGTTTCTTGCATCTTGGCGTCGCGAAGTTCTCAGACCTACAGAATGCTCCGAAAACTCGAGATCGAAACAACAGGCCTGATGGATGCTGACTTGACAGAACTAAAGCATTCTGGGAAATCTTCTTTAAGATGGTCTTAGCGAGTTTGTCTGTTTTAAATCACCGCTTTATTCTGTTACTGCTAAACAATAGCATTCATTGCCTTTTTTTAAATTGTAAAAATAACTATGCGATACTATTTAAACAACATTATCTTTATAAATAAATGCTTTTAAATGCTGTATACATGTTTTTAGAACTTAAATTTCATTTCTAAAATAAACATGAAAACAATATGTAGCATACAAAATCCTATTTTTAATAATTTTTTAATGTTTTATTATTATTATAAATTTAGTTTTACAAATTTAGAATATGTTTTTTTTTATGCAACAGGACTTTTTAATTATAATAGTTTTATAAACATTTAATTAGCCACTTATGAAAAAATGTCTAATAATTATTAATTTAGAAATTATTAATGGTTTTCCTTTTCTTTTACTTGATTTGATTTGGTTAGATTTTTTACAAATCATTATGAGATCCTTATTACTTCTCTCTGGAGGCGTTTCCTCAGAAATAATGTCACTGGACTTCATGGCGTTTCCCAGATCAAGGCAGAAAACTGTCACTTGTTCACACAAACCCAGTGTGTACTTTCAAGGCAGCACTTCACGCAGTGGAATAAAAGCACTGATTCTATTTACATCTGGCGACGACACACAATTTCTGGGCCTTATACCTTTATTATTCAGTCATCTGCTCTCATAAATCCAGTACAAAAGATCAGCCAATAAAGAAGAAACACACATAACTTCGCTTTATTGACTCTGCTGCAGATGTATAAATAACAGCGTAATAGCAGAAGTTTCTCGCTCCGCTTTATTGAGAATGTAAATAAGCTCCGGAGCCGCAGCTGCTGTAACTTCAGTAATTTACTGACTCTCTACGGCTCCACCGCAAGAGCAGGAGTTTCTAAAACGAACAAATATCGCTTGTTTTTTTTTCTTTTTCCTCCAGTTGCAAACGCACATTAAAAGGCCCGCTAACAATATCCGTCGAGGTGGGCGGCGTCTTCAAAGGCAGAACGTGATGGCGATTCCACGTGTGCGTCGCCCGCGCGCTCGTTAAACGGTGACGTCACCCACGCTGACCTCGGAGCCTCGCTCGTTGCTGTTGGATTCGGATCTGTCGGCCTCTGGGCTTGATTGTTTAGGATCAGTTTTATTGCCGTGGAAATTATGGCTAATTCTACATCAGCCGTTAGACATACAGCCTAAGCCTTTACTGGTGATTTCGGTGTAGCGGTTAAAGCTCGAGTTACACTAGACTTTCTGTGTTTCTTTGACTTATTCATTTGAGTACAAACGGAATTTTTTGATATATATATATATATATATATATATATATATATATATATATATATATATATATATATATATATATATATATATATATATATAATGTTTTAAATATTAAATATGGTTATAAAATATGATGTAAATTATGCTATAATAAAAATAATATAATATACAATGTAATTGTTAATGACAGGTTGACAATGTTAGTATGACTGTAATGAACTTTTATATATATATATATATATATATATATATATATATATATATATATATATATATATATATATATATATATATATATACATTAATGTAATTTCAACTTTTACATTTTATCATATAAATATCATATATAAATATAAATAATGTAATAAATAAAAATAATATAATCATATAATATAATCATTTTATAAAAATAAAATAATATAATCATATTTAATCATATAAATAAATATTAGGAGGCACAATCATTTAAAAAAAATATAAAAAATGCTGCATATATCTGTAGACTGATATTTTTGTTTTTTTATATGAATGAATGAATTCAGCCTTGGTAAGCAAAAAGATTATTATAAAAAAAATCATTATCAAAAATCTTTTGACCAAAAACTTTTATATATACTTACCTACTCAGTATCGTTGGTTTTGGGGCAAAAAGTCAGCTGAAAAGATTCAAATTGAAAACCAAATTTGATTTATTTTTTGTGAACTGTCTGTCTGAGGCTAAAGTGAAGGATGCCAGTCGGTGTTTGTTTGAGTGTTTCAAAAGAGTCTGTAAATGTGCTGACCAAGAGATTTCACAACGTTATCTGTCCACGGCCTCTGTTTCTTTTCAGCGAGAGGGAAGCCCTAGTATCAGACATAAAGCAGACTTATCTGAGAGGAAGACCTGCGAAGGACAGAACAGAGGAGTTTGATGCCTGTGAGACGAGACCGTGGGTCAGACAGGTCAAAAATGTGAACTATTTACATGAGCGTTAAAACACGGCCAAATCTGGGAAGTTGAAACCTGGCCAGTCTGGCTCATGTAATCGGTTACCTTTGTAAATACTTGTCATGTTGGATGTGTGCTTTAAAATGCTCATTTAAAATGCAAATGAACAACGTTTGCCATTCATTTCTCAGCCGCATGCATTATGAACGTGTGTATTGCAGAGAGGATGTTTGAGTTGTTTATAGAGCTTTAATGAAGACGAATCAGTGAGACGGGTAGCATGGAGAAGCTAGTGAACTCTTTGTTTGGACGTTCAGTGAGTTTGTGTTGTAAACTGCGCTCTTAACATCTCGCTGTCACTGCATAATGAAGTGTTTTTATGCATGATTAACAAAATGCGCTGCTGGTGTCATTCTTGATAAATGCTTGATGTGCGTGTGTGTGTTGTTTTCATCAGTGAGTTCAGTGAGTGTAAATGTGTTTATATTGTTGATGTCTCTGCAGTAAAGTGTATTGTCTGGGAGGAAACCATTTGCTTATGCTTGTGCAAAACCCAAAGGCTTTGGTCCAAAAACGGTGTTGCTACTTCATTTGACTTTAATTCCCAGGAACTACTTTTTGGGTGAGCTTGTGGCATATGAAGGATAGGAATAGGAAATAGGCATAGGAAAGTTATATATAATTAATATATATATATATATATATATATATATATATATATATATATATTTTTTTTTTTTTTTTTTATATGTACATTTTTATGATTTATTAAATGTTTTATGTTTTTTTATTACTAGCAAGGTACATATTTTTATTTATTTATTATATATTTTTATTTTAGTGAGCTGTGCTGGTATAGAAAATTAACAATGAAAATTCTAAATAAATAATAAAATAAAGATAAATAAAATATAATAATTTTTATAAATAAGTGATGTGTGTATATTTTTGTATATGTATTGTATATGTGTATATGTATTACTGTATTATTATTTCTAATTTCCATATATATATATATATATATATATATATATATATATATATATATATATATATATATAATTATACATTTATACTGAATTGAAAAATATATTATTGTTCATTATGCAGTTTTTGAGCAACAAAAAAAGTGAGAAATATGATACAAATATTTAATTTTGCCATTTTATTTTAATGTAACATTTTTAACTATTTTAATTTAAAGTGGCTGATTCTCTGAATTTTGCTGAGGCAGGCTGGTTGAGATATTTTGATATGAATGTGTGATGTGATATTACTAGATGATGCCACAGGAAATCGAATCAGGGCTGAAATAGACGTAGTTTCCAGGAGATCGTTGTCAAGACAGACCTGATGTTCGAAAGCATTGATTAGCAATGTAGTGTTCATATGTCACCGCAGCAGGCTGCAAATGCAAATGTAAAAGAGATTTATAAATAGCGTGGATTGAATAAAGACTATCTGCGACTATAGTCTGTGCTCAGCAGAGTTAGTCGGTGATTAGGTGTTATCAGTCAATCCAGTTTCTAGTTTTGTGCTGTGCTTTTTTAGTGGAGGACTCACACACTCGTTTTCTCTTTTTTCAGCTGCCTATTCGAATCAACACGACACGCTGGAGCATTATGAAGTAATCGAACCACACCTGCTCATCAGAGGACAGCTGAGGCCGTTTAGTCTCATAAGGTCAATGGTAAGTCACTGGTCACCTACCGTCTATGAAAACCCATAGATATGAAGCTGGATGTGTGTGATGCTTACCTACCAAAGCATCGGTTTTCAAATATCCCGCATATTATTATTGTTTTGAAGACATAACATGACATTCTTCAAGTAAGTGTGCAAAAATGACGCTTTACTAGCGTGTTCATTTCTTTTGGAAATGTACTTATTGGTACATATTTTGTGTCTCGCTAAAAAGTGCACCAAGGTACGTACGTTTATGCCATTAGACCCGGTAGTACACATCACAGCTAAATTCGCCCCTTACTGCTTAATCCTGTTCTGATCCCACACACTTCAGTCATTTAAAGGGAATAAAAACTGTATTCTTTTTCCTTATTCTATTGCCGAATTTCCTCCAGAAATTCAGATAGTGACAACATTTGTCTTTTCTGTATTTGTGGGGTATGTTTTGACTCATTAGTGTTTACAGAGTTAAAACATACCCATGTCTATAAGACTATAAGAAGCCTTGCTTATTTTAAGTGGACATGGCAACTCTTCAAGATTGCGCTCTGCAAAAGGGTTGCCAAATCTGTTTTTTTTTTTAGTTAGTTAGTTTGTATGTTTTTTTTTACAAGAAATAGTGGCACTGTATATTTGTAGCAAAAGCCAACAACACATTGTATGGCTCAAAATGATAGATTTAAAGTTTGGTTATAGTTTGACTTATCCATAAATGTTTTGCTGAAATGCTCGTATTCAAATATTTGATATTCTAACAGTGACATATCTGCATTAGATGTTCAGTTTTGTGAAGGACAGCCACTGGTAAGGAACCTTTGAGATGTGTTTATGATCACTATCATATAGTGGTTTTCAAAAAGATTACTGTAAAATATATACTATTTGGGATATATGTCATTGCGCTGCTTTTGTATGCAGACCTGGCAACCCTGGCTCTACAAAGCTGACTTCCAAACACTCCCATACAGTTGTCACTCCTGAACCTTTACAGTATGTACATGACATACCAAAGCAAAAGAGCTGTGCATGCTGTTTCTAGTTGATTTTAAAGGTAAAAGTTTGTTTACCAATTCTGATTACAGGCTGGTTGAACAAGGAGTGGAGTTTAAACTGGTTTTGGGAAGCGGTGAACAGACCTGCTTGTGAGGGAATATTGTTCTCAGAAGGGATGTGTTGCCTTTGTCCTTAATGAAAACATTTCTCAACCAATTTATGGAATGAAGACGTGCAGGACTGTTTTGAAGCCCATTTGTTTAATTTATTTACTCCGAGTCTTGTTTTCTTACTGGAGTTTGTAAAAGGTTTTACAGAGAGATTTTACATGTGTACCGCCGTGAGCAATCTTAAAAGAGTAAATCGGACCACCCAGGGATCTGTGTGGAGATTCAGCATTAAAGTGTAGAGAAAAAAGCAATTGGACTAATGAGAGTTTGTTAAATTATGGATTGTAATATGTTTCTGTGAGATGTAGCCTGTCTGAAATGATGCCTGTGAAATGGGAAAAAGTACTTTAACCAAACCTGCATGTTGATAAAGTCATGCACACCAGCTTTTCCTCTGACTCGTGAATTCTTTACAGATCATGTAACATTTTAAGTGGGTACATTCATTTTCCTTTAAAGCAGTGAGTGTCCTAAAAATATAATTTGTCCTCATGTCAGCCATGAATTTATATTTCCTGCCTCATATGAATTTATTTCTCCTGTGGAAGTAAAAATCTTTACACATTTTCTTCAATTAATAACAGTCTATAGTGAACACTTCTGGCAAAAAGACAAAACACAGCAGAAATGTATATCATATGCTTTAATGGACAGGATTTCTAAAAAAATATTTATTTACATTTAAACATTTAATGACTATTAAGAGATAAACCAAAAAGGTCCTTAAAACCTGCCGATCATATTTGAGACTCACGTTTCAGTATGATTTAAGAAAAAAGGGATGTAGTAGAATTTGTACAACAGATTTTAAGCAAATTTTTGATCTTGTTAATAATTAAGGGGTCGATTTGTGTTTCAAGACAGTAGGCTTTAGGGTTAAAATTACAAGCGAAAGTATCAGCATAGGGTTTGAAAAAACATGAGGCTGAATAATGATGACAGAACTGTCTTTATTAGGTGAATTATTCCATTTAACTTAGTCGTTCCAGATTGCATAAGTTCTTATTTTACAACCCTTGTAGATTTGAGCGCATTTTATTTATGGTCTTTGGATTTTAATATATAGGACAGTCAAGGGAGGGAGTAATTCTGGGAATATATTAGGGGAAATGTATTTGCACATGATGCAGTTTGGACTCGTATCGTCAAAAACCAAGCACATGCTCTACCTGTTGTGCCACAGCTCCTTACATGTGTTTTTCAGATCGTTGTTCTTCATCGTGACCCATTTGGCACAGGCACACTGCCTGACACAATGACATTCTCCTGTAAAGTTTGCTGGAGCAGCGCAAGAACATCCTTGAATACTCCCAACACCACATGTCAGGCCCAGGATGAGGCTCTTCATCTGGAATGCTGTGTTTTGTTTTTGTGGGACATTTATTATTGATACTGACACTTTAAACTTTTGTTTTGGCTCATTTTGCTCCAGTGCACCAATTGCTGTTTGGATCCTCCAGGTGGTCTTTGATAAAATTGAGATGGGAGATAATGTTATTGTTGGAGACCAGTGATTATTCTGTAAATTTATGAATTAGTGATGGAGACTGTGACCGAAAGGATTTGTTCATTGACTCTCACCAGCAGGGGGCGAATGAATACCTGAAAGCCAATGAAAGTCAATGCCAGCCACTTTTGAAGACCCTTGGGAGCTTCACCAAGTTCTTTCGAACTTCTTGCTTTGAGGTTTTGCAGTGGTTTAACTTTGAAAGGTCCCTGAGGAACCCTCACAGGGGTGTTAAATTTGCTCCATTTGTTTGCTTAGCTATGGATTTATGGAGGTCAAAGTTGTTAGCATCCACAAGAACGTCAACCCCCAAGTGTCTTTTCATCAGAGATTTATAAATGCACTCCTACAAACCCACAAACTCTCAATGTATCCCATGCGGTTTAAAAGTTTTTCCAACAAATACAGAATGCTATATCCATGCATTCAATAAAACAAAAAGTTGATGTAGATTACAGAGATTTGACCATGGGAAACTAGGCATTTTCGTTTGGCTTTTGGTTATTATGTTTTATTTGTTTTCCATCACTAGGATGAAGGTCAGATCAAACTGGTACGATACTTTCTCTTAACGACCCACCTCAATGCGTCACAGACCTAGCCATCCATTAGCATGCATTTGCACTGATACATGGTCCTCTTCATGTTAGACAGATGATTCATGCTTATTTCTGCTGTATTTTGTCAACGCCTGGCTGGTTTAAATTCATTTCCCTCAGAGCCTCGGAGTAAATCTGCCGAACTTCCAGACTTACAGAGCGTGAAGAGAATTAATGTCAGAGAGAATTGAAACATAAAACTAATCCTGACAGCTACAGACTTACGACACAATGGCGGATTCATTTTATCCCGTACAAAAGCCCACTCAAAACTGGAAATATGCTTTCTCTCACTGTCTATTGGTCTGAGGACGTGCATTGTCTTTAATGCAGCGGTTAGAACTTCATCTTCCATGACTATAACCACTAACAGAAGTTAAGCCAACATGAAACGGCTATTGCAACCCGTTTTGTTTTCATAATGTGATGCATTCTGAAGGAACCACAATATTTATTGGAAATAAAGATGCATAACCACTTTTTCTTTTTCAGTCCATTGGGAATGTGCTTTTGTACTAATCACTTTTAATATGGACACACAAAACTGTCACTGATTTGAGTTAATAGTTGACTTGGGTAAAAAAGCTGGCACTTTATTTAGTTACTCTGTCATGCAACCTTAAACTTTAATATAACGTTTCAAATTATTGTCAGAAAATCAAAAAGTAAAAGCCATCAGAATGATTGAAGTGTGTTGAGATGGGTTTGCCATTATAACGTGGTATTTATAGAGCACCCAGAAGTGCCACAGGTGTGTGTAATTATGTATTCAACCAATCAGCTGCCATCTCTTAAAGTGGCAATAAACCAATTATATCCACTTGTGTATGTGGGTGAATGCAGATGACATTCTAATGCAGCAACAGATGTCTAACGTGATGGTTTTATTTTTTTAATGTTCACAGCTTGCTCATTTTTCTTGTTCCTGTATTGGAATGACCCGTAAAAAATCTCTTGATGTGTGCAGAACAGCATACTACCACTACTCAGCTGCACACTTTGTATCTGTATCCCACAATGCAGTGCATCTGCTGTGATCCCATGGATGCAGGGTCAACATTTTTGCACATTACAAAGTTTTTTACATTTAAATGCATTTTCTGTTTTATTTTCACCATCCGGTACTGTGGAGGAAGTGATTTAAAAGTGTGTATATATATATATATATATATATATATATATATATATATATATATATATATATATATATATATATATATATATATATATATATATATATATATATATATATATATATATATATATATATATATATATATATATATATATATATGTATATATATATATATATGTATATGTGTGTGTGTGTGTGTGTATATGTGTGTGTATATGTATATGTGTGTGTTTTTTCAGACAAAATGAATTTTTTGTGAAATGTCTGATTGTAGGGTTATCCTGGATCACTGAAGGTGCTGATTGAAGTGGATGGAGAGCAGCTGCTACTTGCTTTGCAGAAAAATGAGTAAGCCCTTTATGAATCATTCATTAATCATTTTAGGACATACCATGGTAATTTGATATATACTATGGCAGGGGTTGTCAATATTTTACATTTTACAGACCCCAAATATTATCATTCTCTTGTGAAGAACCCCATCATAAAAAAAAATTAAATTTAATTGTATATGTATATTTTTTTCTGTTACATTGTTTCCCCTTACTGTACTGTCAGAATTAATTTATTTAATAATTAATTAATTTTATTATATTTTAAGAATTATTTGAATCATTTTAGGTTTTACTTTTAATTAACTAATTTCTACAGACTTCTTAGCAATCCTGTGCAAATACCACAGTATATACATGGTCGCTATAGAATATTATAGTATTTATTTTGAACGCATACTTTCTTTCATCCTCATCTGAACACATTTAAAGATATTAATGTATGGCATCTGCGTTGGCAGTTGGCAGAAAAATGCCTTTCGTAATTTTATCATAGTTGCATCACTATGTTAATATGGGATGACTTTTTAAACAGAATTATGCCATTTTACTAGTTAATTCATTCATTCATTTTACAGTTCTGGCTAATATTGAATTGCAGCTTTACTGCTCTTTTTGTGCTAGTTTGGGGGTTTTATGAGTGTTGCAGCAATATATGCATGAGCATAAATGAAAGCAAGCACCTCTTTCCATTTAAATGAGACATACTATAAAGCCATTGTTTGTTGACACACTTATTTAGTGTAGATTTAAGAGGCTGGTCAGTTCTTGCTCACAAAATACCAGAGAAGCTATTAGTTCAATCTATGCTACGCTTGGTGTTTGGTTCCTACATAAGGCACTCCATTTCCATCTGCCTTGTAAGAATCCAGGGTTGAGAAGTGTTTCAGAAGTGTATAAGACCAGTATGGAGTGGTCAGTCAGGGCGGTGTAATGAAGTTTGTGTCAAGCGGACCCTTGTCGGCTCTGTTTTTGAATGCAAATGAACACTCGCTCCTGACAGCTTCATGCCGGAGGCGACAAAACGGCACAAAAGTTTAATTACTTAATCTACCTGCTCCCATGCTCTTCATTTGACATGCAGCATATCATCCAGAGAGCGAGACGGTGGGAGTGTGGGTTTGAAGGGGAGGTGAGCGGTAATGACGTAACCGAGGTCTGAGAACTCACCTCTGAATTTATTCAGGTTGATCTTCACGGTGAGGGTGATTGAGAACCCTTCTCTTGTAACACGGAGCATGTGTGAAAGTGAACCAGAGCGTGAAGAGGAAAAAAAGAAACATTCAGAGACTGCGGCATATTTAAAGTTGCAGGGGGGCGAAATTATACGGTGCAAGTGACCTTGAACTTATAGACTTGTACACCAACTAGAAGTTATAGGCTGCGTGCACCGTGAGACATGAAAACTAAAATTGTGTTTTTAGATTTGTACATTTTCAAAATCCAATTTTTAGTCGTGAGATGTAATCAGATCTTCTTGCTCAGACAGTGTATCAATGTATGTCATAGGAAAAAAAAACGTAAAATGTAAAAATAAGTTTTTTTTGTGTGAATATATCATCTTGGTCTCATAAAAATATGTACCTCTGTGCACGTTTCGCCCCAGTTTCAAAGAGAAATGTCCACTGAGCAGTGCTAATATACAAGTTCAATATGTGAACCCTGGCGCATTTTTATTACGTTTATATAGGTACGTATTGCGGCTGTTAAAAATGTAAATATCCGTGGACTGTTGCTAAAAGTTAATGCTATCCCAGCATATTAATATTGTTTTGATGTCACGACATGATATTCTTCAAGTTGTGTGAACATTATGCTTTATCATTCTAATCAATTGATCATTTTGTCAGAGTTTTACTTTTTTAAACTACAGTGATATGTTTTTATCGGTACGTATTTCTGAGAAATATATTGTACAATGTAGTTTATTCTTGTGATCAATGCAAAATTTGTATCGTCATTAATCCAGTCTTCAGTGTCACATGATCTTTTAGACATTATTCTAATATGCTGCTCAAGAAACATTTTATTATTATTATTATTATTATTATTATTAATGCAGTTTATTATTATAAACTGTTTATGGGAACTGTGCTACATTTGATTTTTCTGTATTATTCTTCAAATATGTATATTTAATGAATGTAAAATCCCTTTTGATCAGTTACAGCACGTTTTGCAAAGCATAATCATTTCATGAAAAAACCAAAAACTTGCACAGTATTATGTATAAATATGTTTTAAACACAGAAAAGCAGCATTGCCATAAAGTGTTTTTTCAGTGTTATTGTGACTTTTGGCCGTGGTTGCAGCGGTCAGACTGTGTCGTGTGTGGAAATGAAACCCAGCATTTGTTATACTGTATGAGGAAGGAGAGAGATCTCGTGTGAGTCTCCTGCTTCAGTGAAGCTGATGAATTCCAGTTGTTGAAACTGGATGAAGCAAAGCGGAGCAGAAAAAACATTTGTCAAATGAAATTATAAAAATTGAAAGCTCGGATTTGTTTTTCAAACTCTCTGATTTCAGCGCAAGAAGTTCAAGACGTTGTGGGAGGTGCTCGGCACACTGATTTACAGGGTCAAAGACTTCAGCTCGATCTTGAGCCGCCGGTCATCTCATGTGCCTCGTCGCCGCTTCTGTTTCTTATTTCCTGCCCTTTTAGTCGATGAATGCCTGTTCGCAGCTTAGTCACAGGGACAAAGCAGTAGACGTTCAATGACATCAGGTTAAGCATTTTTGGTAGGAAACACCAGTACAGCGTGAGTCCTGTATTCAGTCTCAATAGTATATGATATATTAAGAGTCAGGATTCATGCCTGTTTATTATAGGCATGGAAAATGAATATTCTGTTATTTAGTCACCCTCAAGTCGTTCCAAGCCTGTATGAGTTTCTTCTGCTGAACTGATTTGCATAAAAGGGAAAAAATACTATAAAACTGTTTACCTTTTTGTGTGTGTGTGTGTGTGTGTGTGTGTGTTTCTTTTTTATCTTTTTACTATGGAAGTCAATTGTTCCATTGACTCCCATTAATGGTATTTTTTTTTTGCTCTACTGTGGACGTAAATGGCTAAAGCAACTGCTTGCTTACCAATAGTCTTTCATTGTATTTGATTCATCTCTTTAATTAGTTTATTTTTTGCTCCTACTATGGCTGTAACAGATTGTTGCTTATCATCATTCTTTTGTTGAATCCCTGTCAGTACTGTCGACGATTACCAAAAACGCTTCAAAATAGCTCATTCGTTTTGTGTAACGTGTAAGAAAGACGCCAAACTAGTTCGGAAGAGCTCGAGGATGAGTAAACGATGACAGGACTTATTATTGGGTGTACTATGCCTTTTTTGAAGGAAGACGGTATCGAGGCGTAATTAGGCTGAATTAAACTGTCAGAAATCTCTGTACGAACTCCTAAAACTCAGTTAGACTATATAAGAACATTTTATTCAAAGCCCCTAATTAAGTTGTACGAGTAAAATTCATTTCTGTGAATAACCTGAACAGGAAATGGACTTAAAATCGGAACCCGACCTCTTCAAGGAACAGAACTAAGTACATTATTCATCCGTCTTGTCAAATACAAAAGTATAATTTTGTGAACAGCGGGGTGGCATCACTCCTGGAGTTTCTGAGATTGTAGGGAGGGTTGAATCGTAGGGTGTTGCACCGTCTAGGGCGCACCAGTATGTTCGCTTTGTTGGTGTAAGGTTATTTAGTGCATTATTTTTCGGCCTACTCAAGTTGCAATCTTAACTGGAGCTGTAATATTTCATTTAAGCCAAACATAAGCCCGCGGAAGTGCTTTTTGGACCGTTTCCATGGTAACGTGAGGGGCGCGTGAGGAAGAGACAGGGGTGAAAAAGGGGACGACCTCAGTGGAAAGCCACTCATGAGCGCCGGAGACGTGTTATTATCAGAGACATGACCTCTCCATGTGTCAGACAGCAGAACAAGAGCTCCACAACACCTTCTCACGTTATCATGAAGCGATAAAAGCCGGTGATGAATACAGACTCATGCGGAGGGGTTCAGATAAAGCACGGAGGAACATTTGGAAGCGAAGATAAGATTCACGTTACTTAAATCACTTCTCAAACTTGCGGGAAAGTTCTGGAGAAAGAAGAAAAAAGAAGAAAAAAACACCATACCAAATTTCTAAAATAATATTTACTTCTGTGATTAAGATTTTTATACAAAACAATCATTGGATTGTTTTTAAGTTTTTTTTTTTTTTTTTGACTATCACAGATTTTGCGTAAAATTTTTGCTTATATGTACATAAATATACACTCTATGCATCCATATATTAAGCAAAAACTTGCATTTTGGGTAATTAATCATTTAACAGCACTAATGTATATTAGTATATATATAACATATATTTAACATATATTTATTTTACATATATTTAACATAACATATATTTTATATATATATATATATATATATATATATATATATATATATATATATATATATATATATATATATATATATATATATATATATGTATGTGTGTGTATATATGTGTGTATATATGTGTATATATATATATATATATATATATATGTGCATCTGTGTTAAATATATTTTATATTATTAATGATAATATATTATTTTCACATATATATACAGTAGTCAACATTTGAAGCGGATTAATACATTTATATATGTATATAGTATCCATAAATCCTAACCTAAATAAATAAATATACAAATTCTCATATATGTGTGTCAAAAAAGCCCGGTTATTGTCTGGCCTAGATGAAGGATTTTTAGTTTTATTATTTTAAATACATATTAATGAAATAAAAAGTCACACGGACTTTTTCTCGCTTTGTCTTTCTTTGAGACCGAAAGTCTGCTCGCTGCAAGGTGTCATTTTCATTCAAAGGAGCAGCGTGAACACACTTTCTAACAGCCCGTGCAGGTTTAGAAGGACACAAGAATGAGTAAATCCTGACTGTCACTTTAATCCAGCGACGGCATTTCTTTTATAATCTCACAAACACGTTCTGCCTCACAGACTGAAAGATGCTTACAGCGGTGCCTCCACAGAGACTCATCTGGAAAAGAGTTTCAGCCTAACTGCAGCTGTAATGTGATGAACAGAGAGGAGAAGAGACGAGAGGAGGCCCTGATTCATGCTGACTCGAATCCAAAAATATTTGTGTCAAATGACAGTCAACTGAGAGCGTATCGCAAAAGAGTCAATGCAATGTTAATGCAAGGAGAACCCACTTATTTTGCTCTAAATTCAGTCCTCAATCAACAAAAAAGTGCAAGTTAGTTTACTAGTTTGAACGCTTTTTGCTCGTTGATGGGGACGTCTGCTTCATGCAATGCTGAATGTTGATCGCGTCGCAGCTGAAAGCGCAATCTGATTTTCTGACCAAATCATGCGCAGATGAAAGCGCTTAGGCACTCAAGAAGTGAGAAACCTCTGAAGAAACGCAGAGAGCGGCGCACACAATGAGGCTCGAGTCATGAAAGAGAATGAGAGATGAGCAAGAGAGGATGTTCGTAAGACATCCATACAAAAGACGAGAAAATGATGCTGAAAGAGACCGAAGACTGCGACAAACACACCTCTTCCTCCTCGATCGGCATCTTGAGGGTTTATGTGATGTTTCCCGGCTTCCCTCTAATTAATTTGTAATGTCAAGGAGTCGGTTCCTCGTTAATGACCGCTGTAAGCCGCGGATAACTAGAGCTCTTGATAAGGCCGTCTGAAACGCTGTTTTGAGACTCAGCACTTGAAGGTCTTGTTTTTCCAGGCTCATCTGCACTAATGAAGAGCTGAGTCGTGGAGCTGCATCAATTGCTAACAATGGTACGTTACAAAGGACTGTATTACCATAATCACATGCCTGTAAGGAAGAAATGTAAGGGAAGACTTTTAGATGATCAAAATGTGGAAAAAACATTTATTATTATTATTATTTTATTAATACATATAATTATTCTAAAATATGAAATTATGAATGCATATAAAATAATTATGCAAATTATATTTAATTATGTATTATGTACACATATGTATTAGTGCTATTTTACTTTTTTTCTTTACATATGTGAACACCATATTATTATTATTATTATATGATATTTTATATATATTTTTATATATTTATAAATAAATATATATATATATATATATATATTATATTTTATATATATATATATATATATTTTTTTTTTTATATATTTTATATATATATATATATATATATATATATATATATATATATATATATATATATATATATATATATATATATATATATATATATATATAACATACAACTTTAATAACATAACCATAAGAATAAACTAAGTAGAAACAGTTATTTCTAAGAAAAACATCAAATTCTAACAAAATTTTAAATGCAATGCAGGGAATTCTGGGAATGTCGGTTTACGGGTTTTCCTATAAATGTTATTAACAATTTAACAGGCTTTTTACCGTAGGATTACGTTAAGATCACAGTCGTTTTTACAGTTTAGGCCTAGACTTGACGTTGTTGCTTTGTCTACTTTTTTTTTATTTGATTTAAAAGGAGCAGCTGTTGTTGCTCAAATCTGGGTTAATTGATGTGGTGTGTGTGTGTGTGTGTCTTTTAGTTGCGCTTTTCTTCTTTTATTTAGTACTAAATGTGCTGCCAGAATTACAGATGCGCAGAATTGTTCTTTGTTTTTTGATAACAGATTTCATTTTAAAAGCATTAAATTACTTCGCACAGAATGGCATTCAGGCGTTACTCACGTCAGCTGGCCGTTATACAGTTTTCATTAAAGTTTCTCCATATTTTATGTTCTGTACAGTGACTTCATGCTTTTTACTGACCGGCTCGAGTTCTTTGTCCTTATAAGGTGGACGTATGAACCAGACGAATCGAAAGATGGATTTCGGGTTGAAATGGAGCCATTTGCATTGTTCCGTATAATGAGTCGTCAGCGTAATAGAGAAATATTAGCTCCGCTCAAAGCCTGCTGATCTGTTCGTGTTTGGTGGGAGTGAGAAGATTCAGAAAAAACACTGCCTATAAATGGCTCTTATTGCGCATGAAATTGGATTTCGCATTAGTTTAATAACAAAAAGTGACTTCATGACTTATGTTAAAGCAGTGTTTGATTTTCTACATGACCGGAAGTATACTGACGTTCTTCATCTATCATATATATACATGACATTAGAATTTTATACATACACACAAAAATGTATAAATATAAATATTATACACACACACACACACACACACACACACACCACATATATATGTATATATATATATATATATATATATATATATAGATAGATTGTGGACAAAATTGTTGGTACCCTTTGGTCAATGAAAGAAAACTCACAATGGTCACAGAAATAACTTTAATCTGACAAAAGTAATAATAAATAAAATTCTATAAATGTTAACCAATGAAAGTCAGACATTGTTTTTCAACCATGCTTCAACAGAATTATTTAAAAATAAACTCACTAAAACAGGCATGGACAAAATGATGGTACCTTCTAGAAAACACTGAAAATAATGTGACCAAAGGGACATGTTAATTCAAGGTGTGTCCACTAATTAGCATCACAGGTGTCTACAACCTTGTAATCAGCCATTGGGCCTATATATATGGCTCCAGGTAATCACTGTGTTGTTTATGATATGGTGTGTACCACACTTATACATGGACCAGAGGAAGTGAAGGAAAGAGTTGTCTCAAGAGATCAGAAAGAAAATTATAGACAAGCATGTTAAAGGTAAAGGCTATAAGACCATCTCCAAGCAACTAGATGTTCCTGTGACTACAGTTGCACATATTATTCAGAAGTTTAAGATCCATGGATCTGTAGCTAACCTCCTGGACGTGGCCGCAGGAGGAAAATTGATGACAAATCTAAGAGACGGATAATCCGAATGGTAACAAAAGAGCCTAGAAAGACTTCTAAAGAGATTCAAGGTGAACTTCATGCTCAAGGAACATCAGTGTCAGATCGCACCATCCGCCGTTGTTTGAGCCAAAGTGGACTACATGGGAGACGACCAAGGAGGACACCATTGTTGAAAACGAATCATAAAAAAGCAAGACTGGAATATGCCAAACTACATGTTGACAAGCCACAAAGCTTCTGGGAGAATGTCCTGTGGACAGATGAGACAAAAATCGAAGTTTTTGCCAAGGCACATCAGCTGTATGTTCACAGACGAAAAAAATGAAGCATATCAAGAAAAGAACACTGTCCCTACTGTGAAACATGGAGGAGGCTCTGTTATGTTCTGGGGCTGCTTTGCTGCGTCTGGCACAGGTGTCTTGAATCTGTGCAGGGTACAATGAAATCTCAAGACTATCAAGGAATTCTAGAGAGAAATGTACTAGCCAGTGTCAGAAAGCTTGGTCTCAGTCGCAGGTCATGGGTCTTGCAACAGACAATGACCCAAACACACCGCTAAAAACACCCAAGAATGGCTAAGAGGAAAAATTGGACTATTGTAAAGTGGCCTTCTATGAGCCCCTGACCTCAATCCTATTGAGCATCTTTGGAAGGAGCTGAAACATGCAGTCTGGAAAAGGCACCCTTCAAACCGGACACAACTGGAGCAGTTTGCTCATGAGGAGGCCAAAATACCTGCTGAGAGGTGCAGAAGTCTCATTGACAGTTACAGGGAAGGGTTTGATTGCAGTGATTGTTTCTCAAAAGGTTAAAACAAAATATTAAGTTAGGTATCATACATTTTTTTGTCCAGGTCTGTTTCATGAGTTTATTTTTTTAATAATTCTTGTTGAAGCATGGTTGAAAACAATGTCTGACTTTCATTGGTTAACATTTATAGAATTTTATTTATTATTACTTTGGTCAGATTAAAGTTATTTCTGTGACTATTGTGAGTTTTTCTTTCATTGACCAAAGGGTACCAACAATTTTGTCCATCGCCTGTATATATGTATATACATAAATGTATACATATATATGTGTATGTGTGTGTATAATATTTATATTTATACATTTTGTGTGTGTATGTATAAAATTCTAATGTCATATATAATATATTATGTCATAATTAGTTATGTACGATTAATATTAAGTTGCATGTACGATTATTGTCAGTTTTACAAATTTAAAAATGAAATACTAGAGTAAAGAGATTACCAAAGTGAAATATTGAAATAAAATATGTATTAGTTATGTTAAAATGAATTAGATATATCAATTAATTCATTAATTTATTTTGGAATAACTTGGTGGTGAATTATTGCTTTAAATGTTTAGAAAAGACTTGTATGTTCTTGTCTTGTTGTCTAATAGACCTGGCATTGTATGTTAAGAATATGACTATAAGGGTTTAACTGTGAAATCTGTAAATCTTTCATGTTATCACACTGTTTTCTTCTAAGTCTGTCTTTTGCTTGTGTCTCCGTATGTGTTTGTGTAGATGTGTGTGTGTGTGTGTGTGTTGCTGTTTTCCTCACTCACTGCCTGTCTCACATCCTGTCTTCTCTCTGGCACGCAGCCTGACCTCAGACGGAGCATCCTGTCGCTCAGCAGAGTCTCTTGACCTTTGACCTCTGTGCAGCGGCCCGTCGGTCTGACAGCCTGTGCTGAGTAAGCGTTGAAAAGACACGGCCTGTTTTGGGCAAAAACACCAAGCAATCCAAACCTCTCGCTTCCGCCCCGCTTGACCCCGAGTCCTGAAGATCTGCTTGAAGAAACCCAACCCGCCTTTAGCGCTTTTCCTTTTGTTCGCTGCTTTCAGGGGGTTTGGTTCGAGGCGGTGGGTTGCTCTCGAGCAGCGTTTCCTTCGCCTAGCGCTCTTTCAAGCGCAATAAAAGAGGAGCAGGGCTTGTGGGGAGTCTTTCCTCGCGCTCATGCAGAAAGCAGATGTTGAGTCGTGCGGCGCTGAGCACGAGCCTGGGGTTTGGCTTCAGACGGACGGGTGTGAGAGCCTTCGCGGGACGCCGATGAAAGCTGAACGTACTTGACACTTGAACTGCAGGAAGTGCTGGGAAAGACAGCAAGAGTGTTTTTGAGAATCCCCTGAGACCGGAGGAAGTTAAATAGATCTGAAAACACACGTAGAGGTGGTATTTAAAGATGAGTTTGCAAATAATATGTGTAAAAGTGCATGAGGTTATTACTATTATTAGTATTATTATTATATATATATAGTTTAAATAATATAATAAATTGTTTAAATAATTATTTTTAATATAATTTAATTAATATAATTATTATGTTATTATATTTTAAATTAAATTAGTTATTTATATGGTATATTAAAATATTTTAATATTATAGAATTATAATAGTGATACATGCCTATTATATATATATATATATATATATATATATATATATATATATGTATATATATATGTATATATATATATATGTATATATATATATATATATATATATATGTATATATATATGTATATATGTATATATATATATATATATATGTATATATATATATATATATATGTATATATATATATATATATATATATATATATGTATATATATATGTATATATGTATATATGTATATATATGTATATATATATATATATATATATATATATATATATATATATATATATATATATATGTATATATATATATATATATATATATATATATATATATATATGTATATATATATGTACATATATGTATATATATGTGTGTATATATATATATATATATATATATATATATATATATATATATATATATAGTATTATCTATATTTACAATATAAAAATTACAATTAGATTTATTTATAAAATTATATTACAATCAAAATATAATGGCATTTAATTTAGCTATCTATCTGTTTGTAGTTTATTGGTATTTCCAATTGGGTATTTAGTAAATGAAGAAGCAAAAGACTAAAGAAAGAGGTCACCTGAGTGTTTTATTAGTTAATTTATTTAGAAACTCTTCTTTTTATGCATGCATTTGCTGCAACAGAAGAATAATGAGGCTGACGGTTTGAAGTCATTAGTTCCAGCGCAGAGTTTTCATGAATATAGATGCCGCGATTCATATGCGCTTTGCGTTTGTGGAAAGATTGGTAATTTAGACACAAACACAGACTCCTTTGAGTAGAAATGGGAAATGTTTTTGAGGGCTGGAGTGAAGGACACTCGAGCGCTTCCGGACACGATGCATTGTTCATTTGGCATCAGGTGAATTATGAGGACAAAACACTATTTTTCCAGCCGAAGTGAAGGACTCTGTTCAGACAGAGCTCTATAGGGGTTTCAAGGAATCAAGGTTCAGCATGACACACAACCAAATGGACAGCTTATGATTCAGCACATGAAGTAAACCGATCCAGATTTGACTTCCATGCTGAGAGAATCGGCGGATCATTTCTGCATCAGCAGAACACAGTGCCATTAAAATAAATTTGTCAAATAAGGTCTAATTCATCCAAACGTTAATGATTCTGCCATCATGTACTCACCCTAATGTCTTTCTTTTCTGCTACTTTTTGAAAAATTCATTTCATTTTTCTGTTTTCTGGCCTGTGTCTTTTCCATTGCATGATTCATCTGAAGAGGGAAAGTCTGAACGACGCAAGAGCGAATAGTCGATGACAGAATCATCACCTTTTTTTGCAGAATTCTACACAGAAAAAAAGTAGAAATTTCTAGGAAATTCTACAATTCATTACAGAGAATTGTCAAGTGTCACATCGAATTAAACAAGACATTTTGATGCAACATCATCTGTCCGTTATTAAAATAAAACATAATAGAATAGAAATAGAACAGAATAGAATACATTTCTTAATTTATATATGAATCTGAATTTTTCTTTTCTATACAGCGTCTGCTAAATGGCTAATATGCTTAAAAATTGTGTTAAAATAAATTTCACTAATAAAATATAATTAATCTTCAAGAAGGACTGAAATATTTTCTTGTCGAACTTACTCATCATTTTATTGGTTATGTACAATTTAAGCAGGTGTTCTGCTCTGAAACATCTCCGTTCTTGTGTTTCTCAGGCTGTTTTGGGGCGATTTTCGCTTAATTCTGTATTTATTAGACATCAGATGAGCGCCGAGACAGAACTGGCGTGTCTCACTGTATTTGCTGTTCAAATGAATCAGTAAATAAAGTATTCCCAGATGCTCGGGACTGGCTCATGGAGCAGGATTGTTTTCATATATCATATTCTTGCTACTTTTAGCAGATGTGAGGTTGTTTGAAGGGTAGGCCATCCGAATGTTTTGTCAAACGGACGTAATGAACATGCCGAGGCCCGGCGGAGAACAACATACAGGAAGGAGATGAAAGATCTGGGTGTGTGATGCATCACAAGGGTTTCCTGCCTTGGCTAATTTCGCTACCTTTGACCCTGACTCACAAGCGCTTGTGCTACCAGAAATGAACGTTGGAAGGCTTTTCGATTTCGCTTTTTTCTCTACTTTTTATGTGACGCCTCATTGCGCAAGCGTGAGGGAAGCAGAGCCACTGCTGAAATGAGTTTAAGTGTTAGCATCTGTGGATGCGGTCCAGGCGCTGTTGATCAAGCGGTGAATTAAGGCGATAGATTTGCACGCGCCACGAAAAAACCTTTGATTTGATATTTTTGATTGTTAACACGCACTCTGAGATCATTCACACACTAGCCTCGCGAAAAACCTCTCGATTTATGTTTTCCTGAGTTCTCTAAAGCGCTATCGCAGATGAAAAGAACCGTGATTTAAGAAACGCGCACACCCAGACTCGTAACGCTTTGCGTGTGCGATGACAGATGTGTTAATGCTGCCAGATGTGCCGTAAGATCCCGCACTTCAGAGGAGAGGTTGCGCTTTGTTTGTTCTTATTGTTTCGGTTTCGTGAAGAAACCGGCTTTTCTGTTCTGTTTGGCAGTAGAACGACTGCAAATGGAGAAATACATCACCGATAAATATCATATTTGAAATCACGCTATGGAGAACCAAAAATCACAACGAGGTCCTAATTGTTTCTCCAGAAAGCGATGAGATCGGAGTGATCAACAAATAAAGAGCTCAGAAGGTTATTGCAAGAGCATTTGTTGAACAAATGTTAATATTACGCTTGCTCAAGGTTATCTGGTCTTTAATAATGTTTTCAAATTATATTTAGACATCGCTTATGGAATCGCTTTTAGCTGACATTTGTGTAATAAGCCTTGAGCAAACGTAATATTAACATTTGTTCATTCAGAAAGAAATGTTCTTGCAATAACCTTTCTGAGAGCTTCTTTATTTTTAGAATGTAGAAAAGAAATTCTAAAGTAAGACGCCTTAATGTTTGCAAAATAAAAAAAATCCTTAGCGTTGATAATGAAACAGATTTAAAACATTTAAATAACTGGACATTTTTAAACTAAACGCTTAAAGAAACACATTTTTGGAAATATTTGAAAGCTCCTTAGAGTTAATAAGCTGAGTTTTACCGCTCTGGAATCTGTTGAGTCGATCTCGGGTCTGATAGCGAGCAACACTCTAGCACGGCTTTTAAATCCAATCAGACCAGTAACATTGCATCTAAAAATAATCAAAGAGTTTATATATTTTTCCTATTTAAATCTTGACTCTTCTGCAGTTATATCGTGTAGTGAGACCGGCAGAAATTGAAAAGTTGTGATTTTCTAGGCCGATATGATTAGCAATTATACTTCTAATTCCAACTTTGCCAGTCTTAGTACACAATATAACTACAGAAGAGTCCAGTTTGAATGAGAAAAATATAACTCTTTGGTCAGTTGAAGAATGAGCCTATTTCCAAAAATGGAAAGTGTTTCCTTAAGAATAACGCTTTCATACCTCAGCATATTTTTGCTAGCTGAGTTGCTTTAATGTTTTAACATTAAATTATTTTCCAACTCTGTAACTGTTACTGTATATCAAAAAATAGAGAAAAACATTCAAGATAAATATACTTTTCCTTGCGGGTAGTTCATTTAGTCAAATTAAACCACTTAATTAGAACATTTAATTAAATAATTTATTTGACTGCATTGTCAAACCTTTTTTTTAAAATAAATGAGATCTATAATTGTGGAAATCAATGTCTAAGCAGTGCATTTACTCATATGGGTGCATTTCAAATATGTTTATCAAGGCTGCATTCATAAATCAACAAAATAATTAAATAAATGCGAAGACATTCTTTTAAAACTATGTCTGAAATGCAACTCCACTTGATTCCCTACAACAGCAAGACAATTGAGAATATACGCAAATGATTTACAAAAAATATTTACAGCTGTAATGTTTTCTACCTTGTGCTTGTTTAAATTAAAGCCAGAAAACCCATTGGCCAGTTCTTTTGCTTCTGGTTGGTCAGCTTAATGTTTTTCATTTTGCATCTGTAGAGTTCATTCATTTTCTGAGACCTTTGCTGCCTATTTTCCAGCACTTTCATGTAGCAAGAGTGTTTTGTTGTGACCTTTCCCTTGTGTGTTGCAATAACTCACGTGATACATCTTGACGCCTGACCTCTGACTCCTCAGGTGAGTTTTTCTCTGTTCGGTCACAGCTGAGCAGTTTTCTGTGTCCCAGTCTCCTGCGCCCGCCTCCGTTCCAGCCTGGGCGTTGGAATAGTTCATCCCTGCAATGAGGCAAGCGTCCTTCGTCCGGTCCAAGGGGTGTAACGCCCTCGTTAGCTGAAGCTTAAGAGCTGGCTGCAGTCTCTGTCCTGCCATGGGGATGTCATTACATCAGCCTCTGAATATTTCCACACGTGATTATTGCATTCCTAGTCAACAGTTATCCCATCACACCAGTGCTAGTTTGGTTTATTCCCGTGAGTCATTTAGAAATTAGATACTGACCTGGTTATGCTTGAGAACTCATCCTGCTTATGGCAAAAATAAGATTGTTAACTCTTTCCCCGCGGCATGAAAAAGTTGCCAGCCACTGCCAGAATTTTGAAACATTTCACTTAATTTTCATGGCCTACATTATTTCGTGTGATATGCAAATGTGCACGTCAAAAGAAAAAACAGAGCCTCTCTTTTTTCCAGCTTTTTTATTCTAGCTTAATTTTCTTGTTTTTTAGTTTTAACTAAAGAGTCGATTTGGTCGTTATTGACTTCCATTTTTTCTATGGAAGTCAATGGCTACCATCAACTCTCTTTGGTTACTAACATTCTTAAAAATATTGTCTTTATGCTCACAGACTGTAGAAACTGATACAGGTTTGGGACATGAGGGAGGGAATGATTGCAGAATCTTCAATCTTGGGTGAACTATCCCTTTAAGCTAAAAGTTTATCTCTGGTTTCAAAAGCTGTAACATAAATTTATTTTTCTGAATTGTTGTCTCTGGTGTTTGACCTGTACAGCAAGTTTATAAGTTCTAAATAGATTTTCTATAATTACTGAAGTGTGTTTGGCAATGCAATGTCTGTTGTGTCCAGAGAGAGAATGTTTACTTTAAATAATCAATTTTCCATGAATTTTTGTACGAGTGCTGGTTTCTCTTTATGGTCCACTGGCTGATGATATCTCCATTAGTTCCAGAGCAGATGTTTGATAAAGGAGATGAAATGACCCAGTGGACTTTACACTGTGCAAGTTCAGGTATTTGATTCACATCACTTCCTCATATTTGCTGAGGAAATGTGTGTGCTCTCAAATGAGAAAATGGATCTGCACACTACTGTTTGAGTGTGAGTTTCCAGGGTTGTTAAGCATATGTGGTTAAGTAAAGTCTTCTAAATAGCTGTAGTGCATTTTCATGCAGTTGCTGGCGGCACACCAGATGGCTGTCGGGGTGTTACCATGCAGTTTCTAAAGTGTTCTGAGTAGTTTTATTGCAATGGTGCAACGAGTAGTTGTCAGGCGTTGCCATTTGTCACAAAGCATTCTGAACAGCTGTAGTGCATTATGGCACTCCGAGTGGCTGCCAGGTGTTGCTACATGTTTGCTAAAGTGTTCTCAGTAGTCTTGTTGCAGCAGTGCAATTTCCGCTATGCGGTTTCCAAAGCGTTTGGGAGAAGCTATTGCAAGGGTGATCGGTTGGTTTCCAGGGTGTTGCTATGTTGCGTCTAAAGCGCTCTTATAGTTTTGCTGCTGGGTGATCTGGTTATTGCCAGGGTGTTATATGCGTTTCTAATGCAGTCTGGAGAAGCTGCTGCTAGGATGATCTGGTTGGCTGCCAGGTGTTAAGTATGTTGTGTCTAAAGCTGCCTTATAGTTTTGCTGCTAGGTGAACTGGTTGGTTGCCAGGTGTTGCTATGCATTTTCTATAGGCTTCTAAGTAGTTTTGCTGCTGGGGTGATCTTGTTGTTTGCCAGGGTGTTGCTATGTTGTGCTCCAAAGGTTCTGAGGCTTCATGCAAGTGATCTGGCTGCCAGGGTGTTGCTATGCTGTTTCTAATGCAGTCTGAGTAGTTTTGCTGCTGTGGATGATCTGTCATTGCCAGGGTGTTGCTATGTTGTGCCCAAAGCGTTCTAGTAGTTTTGCTGCCAGGTGAACTGGTTGGTTGCCAGGTGTTGCTATGCATTTTCTGGCAGGCTTCTAAGTAGTTTTGCTGCTGGGGTGATCTGGTTGGCTGCCAGGGTGTTGCTAAGGTTGTGTCTAAAGCTGCCTGAGTAGTTTTGCTGTCAGTGATTCGTTGGTTGCCAGGTGTTGCTATGCGGTTTTCTAATGCAGTCTGGAGTAGTTTTGCTGCTAGGATGATCTGCCGGTTGCCAGGGTGTTGCTATGTTGTGTCTAAAGTACCATGAGTAGTTTTGTTGCTAGGGTGAACTGGTTGGTTGCCAGGTGTTGCTATGCATTTTCATAGGCTTCTTGAGTAGTTTTGCTGCTGGTGATCTTGGTTGGTTGCCAGGGTGTTGCTGTGCGGTTTCAATGCAGTCTGAGTAGTTTTGTTGCTAGGATGATCTGGTTGGTTGACAGGTGGTTGAAGGTTTCTTTTGTTCTGGAGTAGTTTTGTTGCTATGGTACACTGAGTGGTTGCTGTGTTGTTTCTTATTGGCTTAAGTAAAAGCCTTTGGGTTTTAGGATATTCTGATCTTTAGATGTAAATCTGTGGATTTTTTTATCATCTCTTTTATTCTTGACTCCGGCACAATCAGACGCCTAATTGCTTATTAAAGTAGCAGCACAATTCCTCTCAACAAGCTGCATGATTTCAGTGTATTATCCATGGAAGAACGCTAAACGAGGTCTTTAATACAGACTTCCAGACATTACTAATCCATCTTCCAATTATCAGGATAAGAGGACAGCGTGATGCAGGATGATAAAGATGGTCCAATTTCTGTGAGAGGAGACTCTCTGGAACTAGCTTGACTCCGATTTCTCCCAAGGAAGCATGAGAGGGTCTGTGCTTGTCCTTGACAAGTTGGGCACATGTTCACTGCAGCTGAATTCATGATTAGTCACAAGGTCTGGAAAATTATTTGGGCTGTTACTTTGTCCAGCCTCCTCGTTGTTCATTCCTCCCTTTGCTCCATCTTTTCTCTCTCTCTAGTGAAGGGTCTGGTCTTGATGTCTTACCTCAGCATATAAATAAAATTAGATCTGTGCTCTTGCTTAAAAGCTGGCAGATTTGCAGTGTTTATTAAATCTGTGATGACCAGCCCCAGTTGTTCCAAAGTGACTTTCATGCTGGTTTCTTGGTGCAGAACATTTCTTTAAGCATCTTTATTACCTGGGCTCTTTTCTTCCGATGACATCTTTTTAGCTAACACAGAAAAAGTAGTCCAAGTGACTGACTGTTATATTGCAAGTCTTCTGAAACAACTCGAGTTATTGAGTTTGTGATTGATTTATGTCAAGTTCACTTGATTAAATAATTTAAATCATTATATATTTGTAATGATTAAAAATACTATCTATAAAATGATTTTAAATATATGAAAATATTTAAATATAGCCTTATTAGCTTACGCCAACAATTAATCCAAAAATACGTTTTTGCATTTGTGCTTTTGTAAGTTATTATGGTTATAAATACACACAAATACTCTATATTGCAAAAAATACAAAAATATAGACATTTTTTCATAATATATACTGGTATGTGCATGTGTAAATTACTACATACATATATTTTATTAATTATTACAGTTGTTTAAAAAAATAACGACTGAGTTTAGGCAAAAACTATCCACGCTTCAGTGAATAAAATAGTCTGCTCACCATTAATGTTGTTATCTGACATAAGACTAAGAATATAAAACACATTGTATGGGCTGGTTTAGTTTCGTTGTGTGTTTTGACTCCCTTGGGAGTTTGACAGATGACATATATGAAAAAAGTAAGAACAACAACAGGATTCAGGTTTAAAATTACTTAAGGGCAAGTAATCAATGAGGGTGTTTCAGACATTTTTCCTACGCTCTGTGCTTGAAAGAGAACCTGTGCTGTTTATTCTGTTATTCTGTCCACCTCTGCCGTGTCCCTCAGCTTATCTTGTGAGAAATATCAGCATTATGACCAGGGGAAACAACGGCGCCTGCCGTGTCTTTTTTTTTCCCAGTGACTGATGATTTGATTAGCTTTTTTTTTTCTGCTTGTGGCTTTGTTGCAGTCGTCCTTCCACAGCATGAAAGGTAGAATTATTTCTTTTTTTTCCTCCATACAAAGAATTACACCTTTTCGCTTCTGTTTGGTCTCTCTGCTCGTGTGAATAATTGAAAATAAATGAGAAAATTGTCACAGAAACATTGAAACACTGTGTCATGAGGAAATAATTATAGCTGTGTGTCATTTTAACCTCTATTTTAGCCAGTTTGTTGACTGAATGTGCTAGGTTGGGCGAGATCTTAAGGACATGTTGGTATAAATAGATGATGGGTTAATGAGATGTAATGAGGATTTTGGATGGTATATGTAAGGTGATGTGATCGTAATGATTTAACTTCACCCAAGTGAAAATTTGATGTTAGAAAAGCGGCGAGTAACAATGAGAGAAACATGTCCTGGGAGTTTTCCAGAATTTTTCAAAGTTTCTCAAGATTAATGTTTGTGTTTGCGTTTGTACCATTTATAAATCTGACATATTATCAAGGACTTTGTATATGGTCTTCTATCAGCCTCTTTTAGCTTTAATATCATAATGCTATTGATTGGATTCATTGTGAACAGAAGTTTAGTTTAGTAGTTTCTGGAAGGTATTACACAATCCTTTTGTGGAAAATGTAACTGCAGATTGTTGCAGAAGCTTATAGTAGAGAGTCTCTGCCAGCCATTCACAATGGTAATACTGTGATTCCAGGTCTGGAATGGTCTTAAAAGGTCATGCAATTTCATGTTTTTTTTTAAATCTCAGCAGGGTCTCATTTTTGTCGCTATGTTCTTTGTGAATGCATTCTCGTTATGCTCCTACAAACGATTGGTAAAATCATTGTTCTAGAGGCACGCATATATTTGTTCCCAAATCGAACTGAATGAACCCAAGATCGGTTGATAAACTTTCTACAGCATTTTTTTTGCATTTGACAATCCATATCATCTGTGGACCATCGAGCAGTATATTGCCTTGACCATATGCTCTCCAAACACACCTGTAGGGACTCGATTTGAACTTGATTGTGTAGTTCAGACGCCGGTTTGTTGCTCTTCAAGAGTTTGAGCTTGGTAAATCTGCTTCTGCCGCATGCGTGATTAGAAGAGCAGCATCTGTCAGAAAGTTCGTGATCAAGTGGCAGATTTTAAGACTTCTAATCTCTTCCTGGGCTTTTTAGCCTACTAAACCCCCAAATGCTGTTTTGTAGTTACATGTGCTGTTAATCCCATTTACCATGTGAAACAGTATGAGACCAATTAAACAGCTGTCCGCCGGTACTAAGCAATAAGGAACGATAGGTCGGCTTGCATTATGAAAAAGAGTTCTGCAATTCTACTTAAAATCCTACATTCAAATCCTGTTATCTCTTAAAAACAAACGAATGCATAATAAGAAACATAAAGTGCTATTATTAACAAAATCCAGAAGTGAATGTTATTAAAGTAAGTGTATTATGACTGGTGTTAGAACGTTACTTTGGAAATGCAATAGGTTACAGATTAAACAATTAGTATTGTAACTTTTCATTTATTGTAATTGTCTATTTTATTTTATTAAAGTAATGTAACTTGTAGTAAAACTGTTATTATCAGAAAAGTTATATAAAGCTTGTGCATGAAATGTATTCAATATTACTGTAGCTTTTACTGAAAATATTCAAAAGTAATCCTTGCACTGCTTAACTTAATTTTACACAAACATTTGGGGGTCAATAAGATAGCTTCTTTAAAAGCACAAATTAATACTTTTATTTAGCAAGCATGCATTAAGTTGCTCAAAAGTGACAGTACAGACATTATAATTTAACTAAAGATTTCTAACGCTCAGAATGGAAACCAGACAGAATGTATCGGGCTTTATAATAAACATTAATCAGAAATTAATTACAAGCTGTCAGAACAATGCATTAGGTTACATTCAATTACAGGTCCGTTTAATCTGCTCACCTTAAAAATCAATGAATTTTCTGCCATTTTGTGTTCTTTGATGGCGCGGTACAGATCAGATGGTTCTATGCATTCCCTATGGGGCTTTTAAGATCTGAAAAGCTATTTTTAACTGCAAGTGTTCGCTCTCGGCTTCTGGAAAACCTTCAGATTCTGCTGTGAATGCACTGCAGGGCTTTCATTGATTTTTCCAATACCTAAGCCCCACTGTGGGCCTTATGATCATCTAATCTGACGGCAGAGTAGGTTCAGTTGAAAAGAGTTAAGTCATTAGAAGAGATGGACAACTTTCCTGAAGTTGAAGCATGTAGTGCATGCAGTAGGAAGAATCTAATTTTTACGCTTTGTTCTATAATTACAATTACATTCAGACCATAAACTAAACGGATTTTTAGCATGCCAGCAGCCATTTAAAGCCGCAGTCAGTCTTTTTCTGGAGAAGTGGACAGTCAGAATGAAGTGACTCAGACTCCATACTGTCAGAAGCCTGTCTGTGTTGTTATTCTGTGACTCAGCAGTGCTGTAATACTCTTTCATGAGTTTGTTTCAATGCCTCAGGTTCTGCTTAAGAAAGCACAGCTATGTGATGAAATCCATCAGCTGCAGATGTTGGTAATGGTCTGATCGAACATTATCTCAGCGGGAGAGAGAAGGAGAGAGGAAGAGAGAGAACGAGGGCATCCTTCTTCACAGGCTGAGGATTCTGCAGCCTGTCTTTGATCTTGCATCATTGCAGCTGATCCTGTTTGATTAGATTATAAAGAAAGAGAGGAACACTGTAAAACCCTCTCAGTATAGTGTGAAATGATCTGGTGCATCATTGCAAATAGACATCAGCTTGCTGTAATATCTTAGTAAAAGTTTCATGGGCTTAATATTGTGTCAGCTAACAAACGAAAAATTACTTTTTATAGACAATGCACTTGTCATGGCTATGAGATGTTCTGAGGGCTTAAGACTGTTGCTAAGAAGGTTAGGTGATTTGAGTGGCTTTAGACTGTTGCTATGTAATTGATAGGGTGATTTGAGTGGATAGACTGCTATGTATGCTGCTAGGTGATTTGGAGGGTTTTAGATTGTTGCTGCAGTTGCTAGGGTGATTTGAGTGGCTTAGATTGTTAAGTGTAGTTAAGTAGGTGATTGAGAAGTGGCTTGTATCGCTACGTGTAAACATATAGGGTGATTTGGAGTGGCTTTTAGACTGTTGCTATGTAATTGGGGTTAGGGTGATTTGAGTGGATAGACTGTTGCTATGTAGTTGCTAGGTGATTTGAGTGGCTTTCAGATTGTTACATGTAGTTGCTAGGTGATTTGGAGTGGCTTCAGACTGTTGCTACATAATTGCTAGGGGTGATTTGGAGTGGCTTTAGACTGTTGCTATGTAGCGTTGCTAGGGTGATTTGAGGGCTTTTGACTGTTAAACATGCAGTAGCTGGGGAGGTGTTCTGAGTGGCTTTAGACTGTTGCTATGCAGGTGCTGTGGTGATTTGGGCGGCTGGATTTTAGAAAAAATGAGTAGAGCTTGCCGCTGCACTATAGGGGTTTTTGCTCTATTCATACATTACAATATGCAATGTAATTCATTGCCATTATTCATAATGCACTCAGTTTGTATAATGTATAATGTATAATTGTATAATGCATCTACGCCTCATTCCCTTGTCGTAGCGCCTCTCAAACAGAAATCTCACTTAAGATGTCAGAACATCCCGTGAAGTCCACTTCACAGTCCACCTATCGCCAAATGGAAGTCACCCAATGTCATTGTTTGAGTGTTTCTAAGCAAAGTAACTTTAGAAGTGACGTCACGTCTTTTCTTTGACAAGGCACGCGATATGACGAATCATTCCAGATTAGTTACAAGCTACATTTAAAAACACAGAGCAAAGTTTTGTTCAAACTGCTAACGGTTACAAAAATGTTGACTACAAAAAAATGACCGCAGTAGCAAATGAAAGAAATGAGTGAAAGTAACTCAGTTTTGTGTGTTTGTGTTTCAGAGGGCTGTTCTCTAGTCACTACACAGAAACACACTTCACTTTGAGGATGGAAGTGCTGTCACCACCTCAATCAATGTCACAGTAAGATCACAAGCACTGCTTTCCATACAGATTTAACCATACGCCTGGTTGGCGGCAAACACATGGCAACATGCACCCTGTAACAAACCCCTGTTATTGTGCCGAAAACTACTGTTCATGTCTAAATGGTACAAAAATATAGAATTTGTTACATAAAAACCGTAACATGCCTCCTATATATGTAATGAATAACTGACAACGATAAATGCTGTTCAATTCTTGCCAGTGTGCATCGTTTGGTCGGGCCGTCAAGCCGCGGACTTGCTGTTCTCGTTTTAAGGTTTTCAGAAACAGCTCAGACCATTCGGATATAGTCATGCAATGCAGTCAAGAATCCATGTTCCTTCGTGGCATTTCCCTGAATAGTTAACAACTTAGAACGTTCATCAGCCAATCAGATTCAAGCATTCAACGGCTCCTTATAGATATATAGGGAGCATTGGCTACCTAGTAACATGACGATACAGGCAAAAAGCAAGTGTAAGGTTTTATTAAATTGTATTATCAAGTTTTAGTAAGCAGAGAAAGTCAATACTTTATTTTGATGCCAACTATAAACTACAAAACACTACAAAATAATTCTTAAATAGATTATCAAGTAATGTACCTAACACTGTATAATAAAATGTATAATACACATACATTACACACATACATACATATATATATATATATGGCATATATATATATATATATAGGAATTAATGTTTCTGAGCCTTGACCCTTCATTGATTTAAAGCTTTTATTTTAAACTCACGATTGACTGAAGCGCAATGATTTCTGGTCTTGCATCCAGCTGCATTTTAGGCCTTCTGTTTTACCTCCACTAAACCTTATCACTAGTCTCCCACCCTGAGAGTGACTGGCCTGGTAATCTTGTGTCAAAAGAGAAGAGGTGGTAGGGCAAATGTAGAGGAAAAAAGCCGCCCATTATGCAACTTTTGCTTGTTTTTAGGTGTTTAGTTTGCAGTCTGTGATTACTGGTCAGAGTAATAGACACTCAGGCTAGAAACCTTTAGAGGAACACTTCTGGATTTCATTGACCCCTTCTTCCTCACTCTTCGTTTCCAGCGAACGCGGTTTTGCTCGCCAGACAATTTTGGGCCTAATCTTTATGAAAGAAAACACATGCTATCATGAAATCCAGCAAAAGAAAATAGGCAAGGCAATTATATCATTACTGTTGTTCAGAGTTAGGTTTGTAATTTAAAACAAATATTGAACCTTTACGGCGTTGAGCGTTTGTCAGATAACTTGTCTAGAATCATGTGTTTCATTTGAGTTATCAAACTCAGATCCTCCAAATCAGACACAACAGCAACAGCAGAAGCTTAACAGTCTAAAGCCACTCAAAACATTTTAAGAAATAAATGAAGAAAGAAGAGGACAAAAGCAAGTGCTATTATTCCCATCATGCTGAAGAAGTTGGCCAGAGCAGTACCTAGATATTTTACAACACCGCAGGGTGAGATTTCAAAAAGCATTGTTACTTTTTCAGCTCATTCAGCAGTTGATCTCAGCAGTGTAGAAGCAATATGCATCCATGCTTTGTTTGGATGAGAAACGAGTTCAGGTCATCCAGAAACAGCGTGTCCTTGACCTGGATGTCCTCAGAGCGCGAGCAGTGCTGAGTTTGGGCTTCAGAAACTGATTTGGGAACAGAATAAGACAGATGCTCTGTCAACCTGAGTGCAGACAGTGATGTTTCACATGCTTGTGCAAGCTTTGGGAGATCTTGATTACTTGATATTCGTTATTTCGTTATTGACATTATTATTATTTTATTATTTTTTTTTTTTAATTGACAGGTATTCTAAATGTAATGCAACTGTTTGTGCATTTAAAATGTATACTTTTATCAAAATGTATTATTATCATTTGTATTTATTTATTTGTGCAATTATTGGTTTATTTAAATGTATACTTCTAATGCACATTTGTTAAAAAGTCTGCCAATGGCTATATACAGTATACACACATTGCATCAACTGACAAAAATGTATATCACATGTTTGCTTGTTTGGGTATTTGTTTCGCACATCATCACATGCATTGCATTGAAGGTTCAGCAACATTACCTGGAGAATCAAACCCATGACCTAGACCATAAACTACAACAACTGTAAACTTCACCTTGTATGTTATCAAACTCTTCTTAATAACGGGTTTCATCCACATCATGACTGAGACTGGGATGCATCCAGCTCCTGTATTTTCACTTTGTTACGCTTTCATCACGCTTATGTGTAAATAACATACTTGCATATATCAGCCGTGATACTGCTCTTGACTCATTCTTGCCATTATGTTGATCCTATCATGCACACCCGGCCCTAAAACAAAGTTTCACAGCACTGATCAAATTCCTACAGTAATTGTTGTATTTGTTGCATCCAAACATTTGTGCAATTCAGGCAACAGAACGTCATGTTTGCTGTAAACGGGAGTGAATTGCAGCGATCTGATGAGTATCCAGGGCTCAGATGGAGCAGACTCAGCTTCGGTTGTGTTCCAGAAAGACTGTGTGTCTGTTCTCCCAGACCTCCTCCGTCTTTTGATTAAGTCTGTTTTATGGTTGTGTAAGCGCTGCTGTTATTTCATCCTGAAGCTGAACTCCTCCGAGGCACATTTGGACTGGCTCATGGACTCCTGTAGCTCCAGTCGGGACGCTGCCCAACGCCCAAGAAGGGGCTTAAATAGTCAGTATATTACGGCTATTAGAACAGGGAGTGTCAAACTCGCTTTACATTCTGAGACTTCTGCTTATTTGTTAAACCTCACGGACTCACTAAACTTCTGGAGTTTGTGAAGTCCAAATTCAGCTATTTCACAAATGGCTTATGGTGACTGGCAAATGGAAATATGAAAACAATGTGGAGACGAATATTTAATTTTAGTTCTGTTCTTAGTCAATATAGCTTTATTTTTAGTGATGTCTATTATGGAAATAAAACTAAGAACGATGAGCTGATAACGGGTCATTTTATTATTTATATATTTATTTGGCATTATATTGCATAACGTAAGTGGTGGAGAAAATTCATGAAAGAAAACAATGTTAAATGACGTAATTAACACTTAGAAATCTGTGGAAAGGAATCAAGGATGATTATTGTTATGTTTGTTATTATTATCATTTAGAATGATATTGAATAGCATAGAGGTGGTGGACAAAATAAGATTAAAATGGCTTAAATGAACAGTTTCAGAAATGTATGGAGTTGGATGGAGGATTAAATATATATACACACACATTTATTTATTTACTGATTTATGGATAAATGATATTAAATAACATAGATTTTGTGAACATTGTGGAACAAATAGATTGTGAATTTATTTTAAAATAATTGAAATAAATCTTAAAAAATAGTTTTACATTTACATTATTATTGTGATTATTAATTTTTTTATGTCATTATTATTATTATTATTATTATTATCATCATCATCAAGTATTATTATTAATATTTTTATCTTAAATTATGCTGAATAAACATAGGTGGTAGACAAAAACTAATTAATAAACTAATTAATTTGTAAATGAACCTTTTTTGAAATGTAGGTTCCGTTTGATTGTTTGTTTAAAATCATATTCAGAATATTTAGGTATTTAAAAATGTATAAATTAAAGCAGGTGTGATTGATCATGAGAAGCAGGTGGGTGAAGGTTTGTTTGTTGGTTGGTCTAAAAGCATAAAGGTAAACAACAAGAATGAATCGAACGAAATGGCATAAATTGCACAAATGTGTGTTTAGTATGATCTCACTCATCAGGTCTCACAGTAGGAAGTGACCAAGTGATTTAACACTTGACCTGAGGCTGACCGCACACCATCTGCCAGCCATTACATCACTGTAAAGCTACATGTATTCAGAAAATGCTCTTGCATTGCAGATACTGCTATTTTTTTAATCTTGTGCCATTTTAAATCCCATTTGACAGCATATTTTCACCCAATAATGTACTACAGAAAGATCTTAATAATGATCAGTCAGCGTCTGATTGTAAAGCATGCGGATTAAGAATAACCTCATTGACCATTATTTACGCGGCATTCATTTATACGCTCATTGCTAGAGGCTTGTTTGTTGCATTTGGTTCAAATCCACATGCTGTATTCATAGAGTTACGATTTCAGTTCATCTGGAGGGTTTGCTGCCGCTGTGTTTCATTGTTAATGGAAGAGGAATGTTTTTTTTTTTTTGTCCGGCCGACGGCTGTCAGGAAACAATGTTGTGATGGACACTCATAGCTCAGGGCTCTGTGTTATGATGGATGTCCTCATGCTCCTTTGACTGAGACTCAGAGATATATGAAGGACTGTAGCTTACAGCAGGACATGTTCTACTTTAAATAACCCCAATGTCACTGGCGCAGCTGGGATGAATATGAAATAAAACAAGCTTTATAAAGCAGTAAAATCTGACTGGATGAGCCGCATCTGAAAGCCTGATACAGTGCAGATGCTATATTAAAGGCAAGTTAATATTGATCGCAACCATCAAAACAGCCTGTAGCTTTCCTAATGAGGCTCTTTATTGGAAATATGAATCAAAACAATATTGACCAGAAAAAAAATGGAAATTTCTTGCTTGCTCTAACTGGACTCACATTTAACAAGCCTTTCATAAGCATGAGAAATTAGAAACTGAGTAAGTAAAAAAAGTAAATTTTGGCAGTAAAAAACTAATAACTAATCATTTTATTTACAGTGAATATCTAAAGATTATGAAAATGTAAACTTAAAATGGAATAAATTAACCAGCCCTTGCTTTTCCTAAAGCTTTTTCCTAAAATTTGACTAAAATACTGTTTACTAAAAATATACATCAAAACAATATCGACACAAAAAAGTATAAAATCCCTGCTTGATAACTAATTAAAATAAGTAACAATTGTTATTTATTATTTTTATAAAATAAAGTAAAAATAAAGACTTTTAAATAAACGTTATATTTATTAATATTGTATTGAATAACATACAGGTGGTGGAGAAAAATAAATAAAATAAAAATGCTGTGAGATTTTAGAAATGACATACTATATAATAAAATGTAATAAAATGTTTGCTTTTTGCCCATTAACACTTTATTTAGACATTCTACTAACAGCTGGATCATTGCTGTATGTTGTTCTGGTGAAGTTTGTACACTGTGGTTAATGGATAAAGTCTGAAAACACCCAACAGGAAAAGGAAATGAAAAGAAAAATGGAATTGCTGAGCCAGTGCTGAAAGCAGGTCGAGATTTCTTTCTGTGGTTTGTGTAGACTTGGACAGGATTGTTGTGAAGCTCCAGAAAGTCGTTCCCAGTCCAAAGCGGACAAGTGCCGCTCACTTCCTCAGACAAACTCCGTCCAAACACATCAAATCAACACAGAGGAGCAGACCCATACAGTCGAGAGAGTTACCCTGCTTTTCGCGTTTTGATTATCATTCGCAGTGCCTCGTTTGATTGGCGCTTTATTCCATCATACTTACGAGAATGAAAGTAATCAGACTTTTGCCTTTTTTTTTTGTCAGATGCTCACGTCTTCTGACTCAAATCGAATCGAGTCTGTAATGTTGTAATTATGTATTTGGTTTGTTTTATTCACAAATGAAAACTTTCTTTTGAGAAAATGAGCACTTGCTGAAAGGCAGCTGAAAACATAGGCCTTTGACCTCTATAGTAGGGCATGTTGTCACAAAAGTTATACCTCCATGAAGCTACTTTTGATCAATTTCTAAGGCCTTAAAATGATAAATATGATCTTAAACGATTAATATGATATATGCGGCACACAATCTACTTAATCCTTCTGTCATCTGCTTGATTATTTATATATTTGTACAAGTAGGTCTTTTAGTGTACAAACCACTTTCAGCTTACCAAAAAGTAGCAGTAGTACACTTCATATAGTAGTATAGTAAGTATACTTAAATACAATGTAAATACAGAAACATATTTTTGGTCATTTAGCTCACTTTAAAATACACTGATGTACTGATGTACTGTGAGCATCTGAACTCTCTGTCTTCTGTGTCCCAGATTCACTGCTACTATCATGGCGAGGTGGAGGGTCACCCGGGGTCAGAAGTCAGCCTCAGCACCTGCACAGGACTCAGGTGAGTTAGCGGTCACATCTTCACCTCACCCGCCACCTTCCCATGGTGCACTGCGCTCGGGGACGAACTGCATCTGGAAGCGCCTGAGGAAAGGCATTTTAATTACGGGCGTGTGAAGTTCGGCATCCTCCAGAGACACGATACGCTTCATGTTTTAATTATGAAGAAGCACACTTAGGTTTGATTCATTACCGAGAAGGGACATTCAGATGCAGAGAGAAAGAATGTAAAAAGTAGTTAAGACGAGTCGCATTCCTTTCTTCATGCAATATAAATACAAATTTAATACATTTCCAATTTTACTGTAGCATACATGCAGATCACGGATGGAATAACAGAATTATAATAAATTAAAAATGTAAAATAAAAATATATAATTAAATAAATTTGTTACAATATTAATTACGTTATATATATTAAATATATTTAGATATGTTATCAATTCAATTAATATAAATATATACATGTTGATATTGTCAAAATATATGCTGTATGTGTGTATTTCTATATGCATAATGTACACAATAATTAATATATAATGTAAAGATTTTGGATGTGATTAATCATTTTTGACATATATATTTATATATATATATATATATATATATATATATATATATATATATAATTCAGCCTAGCTGATGAGCATAAGAAACTTCTTTAAAATAGAAGTTTTCCATTTTTCTTATATTTATCTATATTATCTTATAATAAAATAAAAGATGTACTGTATGGGTCAACTCAGCTAAGTTAAGGCAATTCAAATATAAAGCAATAGAAGATAATAGTGACATTATTCAACTCAATGTTGATTCAGTTCAGTTCAATAACAGTGCAAAGTCCATCAAATTATGAAACAAGCTTATTTCAGCTATAAAGTAGCTCTACTCAGAGCTCATCAATTATTAAGCGAATGCGGTTCAGCTGCAAAAGAGGAAAGCGACTGTCCTACAACAGCTTGTCAGGCGTCACCATAATAACTCTATATTAACTGATCATGCGCCACAAGAGATGCATAAAGTTGATTTTCACACCTGGACCCGCGGCGCGAGCTGAATTCTACGGCAGCGATAAAGCACGATGCGTGTCTCCTTCCCCAAGTCCCGCGCTCATTGTTCAGCTCTTTATTTCACCTTGACTCCGTTTCTGTGCGCAGTAACCTGTCTTTCTCCGCCGCTATGCGAACAGACGCGAGCAGGTCTCCTCCGACAGAAGCGGCCAAAACAAATAGCTGCTGCTTTAGTTTGGCAGCGTCCAGGGTTTCACGAGGATCTCATGCGGTGGAGAATGCAGTTTTGAAACTTCTGGAAAAGCCCAAAGCGCTGGCGTTTCCCAGCCGAGGAGACCGCCGCTTAAATTCAGCGTACCACTCAAAAGTGTGAGAAAGGTTTGCGGACGGCGGTCCAAGAACCACAGAGCGGTAATATTAGAGCTCGGGGAAGATTTATTTGGCCGAATATCCTCTACGAAATGGATCGTCTGCTGACCAACAGTGGCTTGGATGTTGAACTAAGCCGCTTTCCAAAACATCACGCTGTCTTATTTTTGTGGGAAAACGAGAAACCACTTCCTCTCATAGAAGAGTTTCTCTCGCCGTTTTTGCGTTAATGTTGTAAAAGCTTCTTCTGTCTTGCTCCTATTCTGTCTGCAGTTCCCAATAATCATAAATTATCAGCGCATCTCGCCGTTTTGGGAGAAGTGCTGTTCAAATAAGAACAAATATTTCACACGGTCTCTAAATTATTATTCGGTCGTGAAAACTGCGAGCATAATTATAATAGAGCACAGATGCGGTTCCACATCAGTGCTACAAATTTAATTCATTGCAGGAGGTAATGTTGTTTTGCATGCTTTTTACAGGAAAAAACGCTAAATATTGCATTTGCTTTCTAATTAGCAACATTTCCAAGAGATGCTCATTTAGAAATGGATTGTGTGACTTTTTGACAAAGTGACTTTTTTTTTATTATTATTATTATTTTAGTACAATATGTGCATAGTTCAGACAATAGACTACTGTTCATAAGACGTCGCTAAATGTTGTTTTCATTGATAAAATTGGCATTTTTCACTGTCTAGCAACATTTTTAGGATATAAGAGAACAAATTTGAAAAACTATAGTCAAATTTGAAAAAAGTAGTTCACAAAATTTAATCAAGAAAATATTGTATTTACTTTCTAATAAGCAACTAAATAGACTGTGAGACTATATTATTTTTTTAATAAATATACTACATTATTTATATTTTAAGTGCATAACTGTACATAGTTCAAGAAAACAAACCCCAAATAAAAAGCAATATATTTATTTTTTAATATATTGCATGCATTTCTATATTTCAGTTTATTTGAAACACAATGATTTACTTGGGGGACAAAAATAACATGTTTATTGGTAGAATTTGTGTTTTCTACTGTCCAGCAAAATTACGAGAACATGAGAGAAAACTGATTGTTTTGAAGTTACATGTCAAGCTCTTATTCACAGTAGATGAATACATACGTATTCCTTGTTATGTGTAACATGTGTCCACGCGTAACTGTAATACAAACAGATGCTGTTCATCGTTTCGTTCCGCAGGGGACTGATTTCACTTGAACGTGAAGTGTATGTACTGGAGCCGATGGAAGAGGGAAACACACACCGTCTTTACAGAGGAGAACATCTTAAAGTCACCCGGGGAACCTGCGGACACGGTCATAACATTTCATACCCTACAGAGGTGACGAACACCACAGGAGACGTCTTCAGCAGACACAGGGTGAGCACAACACAGACACAGCATTGCGTTCACCTTCTCTAATGGGACGCATTACTGAATAAACCCGAATGCAGGGGCGGGCTTTTATCCAGGGTAATTGAAAGAGAGACCAGAGCCAGATCATACTATCATAAATACGTCAGGGGAAGGGCTTTTTGTTTATTTGAGCCAATAATAATAATAAAAAATAAAAGCCACCTCGCGTTGCAACTGGAAGTGAATTTACATCACCTTTGGTACAAAGAAAATATACTTATTTTCTCATTATTATTATTATTATTATCAAGATGTTTTAAAAATACATTAAACTACAGTTAAGGCATTGCAGCAAACAGGATATTGTTTCTTATTTTTATATTATTTTATATATGATTTCTTTTCACATTAATATATATATATATATATATATATATATATATATATATATTATTATATATTATATATATATTATTATTATTATTATTATTATTATTATTAAATTTATTTATTTATTTTTATAGGTCACAGAAAAAACTGGCTTGCTTCTAAAGTTGGTTTCCAACCATTAAAACTGACTCTGGGGTTTGTGGTGGGACTTTTATAAACATTTTGATTTTTAGAATGAAAAAATAAAATAAAATTTATTTATTTATTTATATATATATTATATATTTTATTATTTGTTTTATTTTGTTTAAATTTTTATTCACTTGAAATTTTATTTTATTTTATTTTTATATTTGTTGCATACATTTTATTTGAAATACAATACAGAAAGAAAATAGTTATCTGAGCAGTGACAGACATGTAGGATGTTGATGAGGCGAGACCACAGATCTCTCTTCGTTTGGCCAGATTAAGGACACGAGGATTTAATATTGACATTGGCGTGGACACTGAAATCAATGCAAGCTAAGAGAGTCATTTTGGAGATTCAGAAACACATTTTACTCTTTCCTGTAAAGCTTTTACCCACCATTTCTGTTCCCGGTGTTGTTTCTGACTCAATTTAGGCTCCTACGTTTCATCAGTTCAGCAGATATCGGTCTCGCTGTGTAAGTCAACTGTTTTATTCAATTAGATGCTTATCAGCTTCTCTGTTCAAAGAGAAACAGGTGAAGCGGTCTTCTAGGCGGTACAACCTAATTGTTCCCAAGCGAAGCCTGACACAGATGAATCCAGCCTTTTATTTCCACTAACAGGAGACCAGTCGCTGAAACAACGAGAGACAGCTTCCATGCAGAGCCGAATGTCACCTTCATCATACTCTGTCCTGGCGGACTCTGTCACGTTCATACCGTCAAACAGCTTCGAGTTTGGACGCATTGAAATTGGATCCCGTTGCATGTGTTTGCACAGCCTGTACACATATGAGATCTGATCTGTCGTGTGGTTATATCTGGACATAATCTGATATTTGCATGAATATTTTTTTCTGAACTCGTACTAGAGAGCCATTAGAGCAGACGTTAACTCCACAGCTTTATTCGCTAGTTTTCATGAATCTTAAAGCTCTTTGTGAACTGAAAATTAGCGGTCATATCTGTGCTATGAAGACTTTACTAGATAAATTGTATAACCGCTACTATTTATAATATATAGGCAAAGTTAACAGGGGCAAGTTGTAAAGCAAGCGGGTGTCTCGTACATTTATAATGAGAAAGCCATTGTTGAAAACCAAAGAATGACCAATTAAAGAGTTATATGAACATAAAAAAGCTGAGAATTACTTTAAAAAAAAATTCCCTTAGCTCTTAAATACTATTAAAGTTTACTAGACATTACACTACACATACTTAATTTTTTTATTTTTTTATATATTTTTTAAAATTATTTTTACTATTAACTATTTATTTATTTGCTTATTTATTTGTTTTATTTAATTTTTTTATTTTTTTTGATGAATCAGATTGGAGCGGAAAACTAATCGTCAAGCCTGGAAAAGATATTTCTTTTATACAGCATTTGCGTTCACTAATTCCCACTCGTCCGTTTGTGCTATTTTAGTCACCGCTGAATTCAATATTATCCTAAAGCGTGGAAAACAGTAACAGTGCAGAATGAGCAGGCAGGTGAGAATTACTTGAAAGACTCTGCATCTGAAAAGAGACGTTTATAATATCTATAAAAGTCGAGTGGGTCTTTTACGCGGGCAAATGAGATTGCCAGGCAATCGGGAAGGCTGTTAAAGCGAACGGTGTCCTGGAAAGTACATGGCGGCGGATCAGACGCAGTTTGAGGGCATTGCTGAATCCAGCAGAGGATGTTCAATCACACGCTGCTCTGTTAATAGAGGGCACGTTTGAAAGAGAGCTGAAGACGTCACCTCTGTTCCTCAAAGGCCGTGTAGGCTCATAGCAATATGGGCCTTGGGAGGTTTTATAAAAGCTTCTTGAGTGCAGGGTCTATTAACCGTGTCCTTCAGAAGAAGAGGGTGAAGTTCTCTCTTAATCACGTTCTTTCTGTCTTTCTTTCTCCCGCAGCATAAAAGAGAGCGCTCAGAGCAGCACCAAGCATGTGGAGTTGATCATCGTGCGCAGAACAACGCGTGAGGTAACGAAGAAGCGCTCTTGACCTCACGCAGCGCATCTCCGACCTTCAATCATCTAACTCAGATCGTGACCCAAAAATGACTTGGGTCAAAGACATCAGCGATGCTCATTGCGAATGATACCTAACCATATAATTCTGTTTATCTGTAAAAAAAACTTGTTAAGCTTCAGTAGGTTGCTGTATTAAGATTTCATCAGTTAAAGAAATGACAATATTTAACTTTAAGTTTAAGTTCAAACTATTAAACCTAGAAAGTAAAGGTCTATTTACCTTTTAAAAAATGTAATACAATTTTTATAATTATATTTAGATTTTGCAATTTAATTCAATTTTATGGGCTTTGTCGTTATTAGTTTTTGTTTTTATGAAGCGGTTCTAAATACTTTTTATTTTATTTTAATTTAACTTATTTTAGCTGGTTGCATTTCTAAATTCCAGTTAATATAATTTTTTTAACATGCCTGTCTTATTTCAGTTAACTTTTTTAATGTATTTATTTTAATGGTGACCAGCTGAGTTTTACCAAAATAAATCCTTGGCATGAGACTTCTATAGCTGCGTCAGTGTAAGGTCATGACCCCGGACCCTGAGTTTAGGAAATCAAGAAGTCAAAGGTCAAAGCTGTTTGGACAGGAAATGGAGACTGTTTGTAATGTGCATTAGGAAACACTTTGTTTACGATATAGTTCTTTCTCCTTGAATAAACCATCCTGTGGAACAAAACCTGTTCAAGAAAGAGATTTCTTCTTGTCTTGACTGCAATCAGGCTTCCGTCCTGCTGTTGTTTAAGGCTTCGGACAATCACAGCAATCACGGGCGACACGTTTCCAATCCGTGCTTTTATTCTGTAAAGCTGACAGTCTGGATTTCGAACGCCGCTGGTCGTGTTTGGCTCAACATCTGTGTGCCGCTGCCCGTGGAAAATGAATTACCTCATGTGACATTTACCACAGCCGGCCAATGAACGGCACATTTGGCTGCAGTTTAAAGACTTTTTTTTTTTTTTTTTGTCCCTCTTTTCATTTCAGTATCAGAAACAGGGAAAGACGTGGAGAAAGTGAAACAGAGGCTCGCTGAAATAGCGAACTACGTGGACAAGGTAAACTTGAAAAGCTTAATGACAGAAGAACGATTAATACTTGCACAAAACATACTTGAAACTCGTCATTCTTATCTGCATTTTAGCATTTAAAAAATATGAAATATAATATTTGTGCAACAATGCCGTTATAAAAATTATATATGTGTGTCATATGTAATAATTAGAAAATATTTTAATGTAAATTGTGAACATATAAAGGAAAAACTACATATAGTTAATAAAATAGTTGTAACTTATAAAGTAAATCAGAATATACAGTTATAAAACTAAATGTATATGTGCAAATTGTATTTAGTTATAATTCTGAATATAGAAATGTATATTGAATATATAAATGCAAATCGTGAATATGGCTAAATATTTAGAAATTAAAATGAAAATATAGTTGCAAGTTTGAGTATATAAATGTAAATATAGTTTTATAATCTAATAATATGAAAATAGGAATGTATTTTTAAATATTTAGTATATAGAGTTAAAATTCTTAAATAGAACATTTATAAATACTGAATATATATGAAGAAATATTTTTATATAGATTTTTATTAAATATTTTCAAAAGATATACATGCATTTATATACATGCATTTATTGTGTATTTATTTAGACATGATAAACATACAAACATTCATTTTGGATATATACATATAGGATGTGAAACAATAATTTGGAGAAAACTGCACATGTTTGTGAAACGAATCGCTGAAGTGAGCTTTTGTCAGGTTTTAGCTCCTGAAACATCTGCTGATGGCAAGCGCTGGCGTCTTTCAGTTTTACAGATCTCTGAACATCCGCGTGGCTCTGGTGGGGCTGGAGGTGTGGAGGTGGCGGAGACAAATGCTCCATCACACAGGATCCGTTCACATCGCTCCACGAGTTCCTGGACTGGAGGAAAGTCAAGCTGCTCCGCAGAGACCCCACGATAACGCTCAGCTCATCAGGTTTGACTGCTGAGGGCCGCAGCATGCGGTTTACCACCAGAATCAATGCACTTCTTCCAGGAAGAATCGCTTTAATATTTATTATTTGAAAACGTTGAAAAATGCATGAGGTTTTATTCACGTATATATATTTTTTTCCATTGAAAACACTTTCTGTTGAAATTTTACACAGCCTGCTGCAGATGAATGTGTGTCACATGACTTCCTGTTTTCTGCCTTCAGTGGGGTTTACTTCCAGGGCACCACCATCGGCATGGCTCCCATTATGAGCATGTGCACTGCAGAACAGTCAGGGGCATCGTCATGGTGAGTGACATCTGTCAATCATTCCTGATGACAAGCAGGTTTATTGATATTTTTGAGCATTTAACTTTTATATTAGTTTTATATTAGTGTTTATATATATATATATATATATATATATATATATATATATATATGTGTGTGTGTGTGTGTGTGTGTGTGTGTGTGTGTGTATATATATATATATGTATGTGTGTGTGTGTGTGTGTGTATATATATATATATGTGTGTGTATATATATATATATATATATATATATATATATATATATATATATATATTATTTTATTTACTTTTTTATTTTTTTTTTTTTTTTTAGGTGCAATGTTTTGTTTTAAATGTGTATATATGTGTGTGTGTGTGTGTCTGTGTGTGTGTGTGTGCGCCTTTTTTAAAATAACTAATCACATTTTCTTTAATTAATCACATTTAAATAAATGTACATTATTTTGTCACACGAATCTCAAAATTTATAAAAAGCATGTCTCTAAGTACTGTGTAATTTAAATTATTTTTTACATATTGCAATACATCACACGTGTAACATATATGCGCTACATATTTATATAGAATTCGCACTTATGTATTTCACATCGTATCTCTGTTATATGTATGTTTCAGTCCAGTTACAAGCTGGACAGGTTACAGTTCCATTCAGTAGTTCTTGAATCCTGAGGTTGCTGTGGTTGCTAACTTTAAGATGACTGTGTCAAATGAGGACAGCATCTCACTCAGCACCCTTAAATCAACCCCACACATCGGCCACACAGCAGCTCTCCACGATAACATCCAGCTGAGACACGCTGCATGTGTTCCTGCTCAGCTAATACCTTAACTCTTGCCGCATTGAAAGCCAGCTAGCTGAACACCTTGGTTTTAACAGCACACACGGATCAAACTGCTGCGTTCTCTCTCACTGCATGCGTAAAAATCTCAATATTTGTGTTTTGATCGAGGATCCCATTAAAAGCTCCATTATGCGGTTTCTACCGTCAGAACTGCAGACATGCATGTTTTCTTCATTGACTCGTTCATGGGATGTGTTTTATTTCCTTTGGCCGCCTCTTGAATGTCTGACTTTTGTTTTTGCCGTTTGATGGAGTGGAGTTGCCACCAGTATTTCACGGTCTCATGACATCTTGTGCTCGGATGAGGTTTTGTCCTCATTTGACCGGTTCCCACTAAACCAGACTGAAGCTTCCTGAAAACGCGTAGATGACACGGACATATTCAGCAGATTATACGATTGTGTTCAGCTCCCCGGGACCGTCAGAATTCTCCAATCTCGCATCCCCTGGAAATAAAACTCACAAAATGACATCAAAAGAGATTAAATGGAGCGCAGAAGGATTCTTTTGCTCGAGTCTTCTGCTTCTCTGATTTTTATGCTCCAAAAAACACCCAGCAATCTTAAATTTGTGTCCTCCAGAGTGAGAAAATTGCAACTTGTGCCACATTGCGTTCGGACATAAGCGTCTTTTAACCAACGAGGCTTTTGGAAATCCAATTTGCTGTTTTCCTGCTCGATTTCAAACTGATCTGGTTCCTTTAACACTTTGGAAATGGACTTTACACAACCCTGTCCGTCAAAGCGCTCCTTCAGTGCGAAAGCAATTTGCATCATGCATATTTGAATGAACTTGTATTTTTCTTGACAAACCTGCATCCTTTTTATGCAAATAAGGCTCATTATAGAATGTGCTGGATCCGTAAGCATCAGCATTTTTGCCTGACACAGTTATAAATGCCCAAAGCTGGCGGGAGAATTGTGTGCAGTTATGTGTGATCACGCAAGCAGTAATTGTAAAAAAATATTTTTAAATAAATGTGTACCTTATAGACGATATAATTGCCTACAGTTTAAAAGTCTGAGTTTGGTAAAAAAATACATTTTTGCTCATCGTTGATTAAAAAAAACACACAATAAAAGCTATAATATTTTTTTACTATTAAAAAAAAAATCGGTTTTCTGTCAAAAGCTCAATTTTCCGCATCGTTACGCCAGACTTCATCCTAATATACTGATTTGGTTCAAGAAGCAGTTTTATCAGTGTTGAAAAAAAGTGTGCTGAAATATAGAAACAATTAGTATAGTTTGTAGAATTTGAAAGAATTTCTGTTTTATTATACACATTTTTACAGTAGAAGCCGTGGTTTTATTCAGTATATCCGATGAACAGAAAGTTCAAAAGAGTAGCAGAGTAGTCTTTTAAAACATTATTAAAGCCTATTCTTTGCTGTCACTTTGGATTATTTTAATGCACCCTTGATGAATAAAAGCATTCATTTCTCACCGACCCCAAATTTTTGAAATCATTTTGTTCCAGCGTTGGTTTCTGAGTCTCTTTAGCTCTGAAGGAGAGCACCTTCCCGAGCAATAAAACTTCCCCCTGCCCATTCACGCTCATAATCGCTCGGAACAGAACCGAATCTGGCGGTTTTCCCTCCTTTTTTAATTTGGTTTTCACGTGTTTGGCAGACGCGTCCTCACCAAAGCGACTGTAATTGTGTCTGTCCTGCCTCATCAGCACACACCCTTCCCAAACAAAGCCCGCGGAACGGTCTGCAATTACAGCCGAGGATCTCCAGTCATGCTGCTCTGACGGATTTGTGGAAAAGTAATTATAAAGGCCGTTAGCGTCTGCTCGTTGCGGATCTCATGTGAAACCGTTTTCTGAGAGAAAAGCAAACATGCAGGAGAGATGTAATCTGTGGGGGGGGAGGTGGAACAGGACGGATAACGCCTCTCGGGTCTCTAGGGTCGCGGAGGAAGAAATTGCTCTTGTTTGTTTTAAATTGAAATTGATTGCTTATTTGAATTCGCCAAGCGTTTATTGCTACCTGGTCTCGCGGCGTAAACGAACACCGGTGCGCTTTTTAGCAAACCGCGAAATGCGTAGCATCAAGTACATATCACTGCAGTTTCCAAAAGAAATGAACACTAGAGGCGGTAAAACACCTTTTATTCCTTTTCATGCAAATTTACAGAGTTTGGGTTAATAAAGCGCAATTTTCACACAATTATTTGAAGTACATCACTTCGAAACTATGCTGGGATGTTTGAAAACTGATGCTTTTGAACATCAGCATCAAACATATCCAGCTTCAAACGAACCTATATACACGTAATAAGAATGTGCCAGGGTTTACGTATTGATCCCGTTGTTTTAGCGCCTCTGAGTTCACATTTCTCTTTGAGACTGGGGCGAAGCGTGCAGCAAGGCACATAAAAACGGTGTGTTACAAAAAGCGCACAGAGGTGCGTGTTTTATATGAGGCCGAGTTGGTTTATTTATTTGTTTGACTGATGGTTTCTCGCTCTCTCTGTCTTCTAGGATCACTCTGATAACCCTCTCGGCGCTGCGGTGACTTTAGCCCACGAGCTCGGACACAACTTTGGCATGAACCACGACACGCCGGAGCGAGGCTGCGGCTGCAGAGCCACCGTGGACCGCGGCGGGTGTATCATGACCCCCTCCACCGGGTGAGAAAAACCGTACCGCTTCAGTGAATGGGATCCTTAAAGCCGATGTGTGTAACTGGTTTTATTTTCCAATAGTCCTTTATCAGTTTAATGTGCTGTAATAAAGAGCGTTCACAATTTTGCACCGAGGGCTCTGTGGTGCTTTCAGAATTGTAATCTTCTTAACATATGGTGGAATTTGGGTGTAAATATGGGGTGGGGCTTTTTATAATGTTTGGAAAACGTTATTTTTTCAGTAGTGTTTATGGTTTGTGATGATATAAAAAAAAATTTTTCAGCAAGATTAATTTCCCAAATCAATTAATCTCTGTATAGTCTATATATACACACACATATATATATATATATATATATATATATATGTGTGTGTGTGTGTTTTGTTTAGGTTAATTTTGTATGTATATTTTGAATGTATATTTCCTGCAAGTATTAATATATATTATATATATATATATATATATATATATATATATATATATATATATATATATATATATATATATATATAGTGCTATAAGAGTATATAATCTAACTTTTTTAATGAATATATACTGTATATATATATATATATATATATATATATATATATATATATATATATATATATATATATATATATATATACAGTAAATATAAAAAGTGTTGTTTACTTCATTAAAGAAATTGTTTACCTGGTCATTTTCTAACCTTAATTTTGTTCTAAATCTGTTCTTCTATTTTTGTGGGAAATATATGTTTTTATTAGAGTAATTGGCCATTTTTAAAAATTCATTTTATTTTGGTGAAAATCAACAAAGTTTGTTGTTATTTGGATGGGTTTTTTTGCTTTCAAACAAACAGCCCACAGTAAAAGTAAAATCTAGTCTAACCCATCAGCTGACTGTGTGTCTGTGTGAATCGGTTTCTTATTCCACTTTACCCAGAGTTTCCGGCCTGCTCGGCACATGACGTCTCTGTCTGTTTGTTAGCGGTGTTTCTGCTTCATTACTCTGTAATGAGCTCCATTTGGTCATCTGCACAACAGCACACTTTAACACCCCACCCAGCGGGACAGCATTAGCCTTTAGCCTTTAGCCACGCGCTCATTAGCATGCTTCCAGCTGACCGGCTGGTTCATGACGTCTGCGTCACGCAAACCAGCTGAGAGTCGTTTCGTGAACACATCAGGGCTTGTGCAACTTGTTGCTCATTTATTCTGTCATCTGTTAAACGGGATGACCGCTTTTATGGTCAGATGTTCTGAGAGCTGTGATGGAGAAACACATGAATTAAACACATTTATACTAAGCGCAGAGACAATTTTAGCACATGCTGACTGAATACGTTAAACAAAAAGGGTTTGATTAAACTCTCTTCAGGAATAAACTGTAACACACTTGTTTAGCCGCACATATTAAAGTGATAGTGGATTTCTGGGAATGTTATTGTTTTATGTATCAGTGATATTGAAGTTAATTGAAAATAAAACTAAAACACACACACATAGCATATATATATATATATATAACACATATATATATATATATATATATATATATATGTATATATATATATATATATTATATATATATATATATATATATATATATATATATATATATATATATATATATATATATATATTATTGTGTGTCTTTAGTTTATTTTATATATATATATATATATATATATATATATATATATATATATATATATATATATAACCATTATAAGCATTTAAATGTAATAAAAAGACAAAACAAACAGCAAAAGTACTAAAACTGTACGTAAACTTAAAATAAAAATGGATTACATTTACATTTTGTATTACATTTTATTAAATTACATATATATAATTGTATATATTATTATGCATAGTAGTCTTACCAGAGATCTGGAAAATGTTCAAGTTCATCAATTAGCAGCAATTAATAAAGATGCTGAAAAATGCACAACGATTGGCAGGCGGCGGGTGTTTCTGATTGGCCGAGAGTAACAGCTGTGATTGCTCTTGACTCCTGTTATAGACCAGGTATAAAGTGTGGCGTGCAGCAGTTTTGAGCCTGTAATAGTAGTTGTGTTGTGTTCCAGGCAAGTAAATCACACATTTGCAGGCCATGTTTGATTTTGTCATGAGGCAGATGGTTGCGCACCGGCCAACTCAATCCCAGCATCCTCGTGTGTGTATCAGTTCATCCGCACCAGTGTTTTAGCTGGACGGCACCCATGAAAAACCCGTAACGCACCGCTCCGTGATGTGCTCGTAAAGAGCTGTCACGGAGGACCGGACGAGGAAAACGGATCTGATCCAGAGAGACAGAAAATAAGAAACGCACTTGACACGTACTTGTACAAATGAGAATCTGGAATCAGACAATTAAGACCGATAGTTCTTCCATTACAGGGCATTAGTCTGCGTCTGTTCTCACAGAGCTTTCATAGATCAAAGCGTCAATGAATTTAACATCACAGCAGGCGCTCCTTTATGAGCTTCACATCTATGTAATTGCATTAATTAAGACGTCAGTGGTAAAAATCCCTGTGAGGTTTGAAGCATCTCCTGCAGGTTTGATGAATCTGATCCGAGGTCACAACACGTGATCAGTGCCTTATTCTGAACAAGCACCGCCCACTTAGACGGGAAGAGACCGTTTGATTGACAGCTCAAGCCACCAGTATTTTGTTTTCAAGCTGGTGTATCTTTTTAGAATTGTCTCCTTTGATTTTATGAGAGTGAATTTAAATCGAAGAGGCCAAGCTGAATTGGAATGACGTGAACAGAAATTGCGTAAAGACATTTAACTTTTTTTTAAGGTATTTTAAGGCAGTGCAATCTATGAAGCTTTCTTCCAACCTGTTTCACAAAAGTTTGAGCGTATCTGTAAAAATACATATTTAAATATCCATTTTAATAATGCACTTAGTTGTAATGAATTTAGTAATGACTTAAAATACAAAAGTACTCAAGTTTAGTAAAGTACAAATATATATTTATCACTTTATAAATAAGCTTTTAAATGAATAAAATTACCCTCAATACATTACCTGTGTTAATGCATGATACAATATAAAAACTTAGCGTTTATTTATTCTTTTTAATTCAGCCGTTTCTCAATTCTGCTTCCTGTTTGCTACCTCAATTCAAATGAATTTAGTATTTCAGAATTAAGTTCTAATATATTTAACTGTGTGAATATATTTAAATGTGTGAAAATTTCTAATTAATTAATTAATAACTAATATATATATAGAAAAAGTGTAACAGTAACATAAAGTCGAAATGTAGATAACTGATAACAAAAACTATTAAAAAAACATGATTATTTAAGCAAAATACTTGCCACAGAGGGAATTCTGGGAGTATTGGTTTACAGTTTTGGCTGTAATTTATACATTAATTTGTTCTATTCACATGCAAAAAAGCGTACAAATTACTGGTTTTACTGTGAAATATCTGGTTAGGTGTTTTACAGTGTTTCTCTGTATATAGTACCGGAACTTACTTTTAACCTACAAACTATATTTTTACAGCATACATAAATACAGCATGACTCCGTAGGCGACTCTCTCCATTGAGCCCACAGCTGCTGCGGCTCCTGACGCTGCTATATTTGTTCCTGCGCTTCTATAGAGTGTTTGGAAGCCGCTCGCTCCCTCATAGAGATCTCCGAGCCCGTGGCAGCATCTCCATTATGTGGGCCTCCTGTTGAGTCCGGTCCAGAGGAGGTGTTTGAGAGCTTAGATACACTCGAGTCGCTGTGGCTTATCTCTGAGCGCTGATCTCTGAGCTGGCATCAGGAGGCAGGAGGAAGCATCTGCTTATCTCTCACCCTCCCGCAAGCTCATGCCACCCTGGCTCCGGCCGTCGCGGGTACAGTTGGTCTAGCGAGCGCGAGGGCCGACGCGAGCCAGATTTCCGCGCTCGCGTTTGCCCCGTGGACTCGGTGCGCTTGCCAGGAACGAAGCGAACATCACAGTATTCGGTGGCTCTGATGCATATTAATGGCCGCGGCAAAGCCAACTGGATTCTGAAGCAAACGCTGGTCCGTGCTGAAAAGATAAGCTGTAGATCTGAGGAGGTGGGAGGTAGGCGCTGCCCAGCTCTTTGGTTGATCGTTGGCAAAGTCTGAGTTGCAAAAGTGAATTTAATGAACACTTGTTACTTGTTCAGTTTAAAGAGATAGCTCACCCAAAAACAACAGTGCTGTAATACAGAGAGCGTCATACAGATTATGTACGAGCAAAGAAACATCGTCGTGGCAGTTAGCTTCACATGCTTTTATATTCGGAAATGTACTAATTTACAGATATTTTGCATGTTTTACAACCCAGTTTGTATTGCCATGCTGATCTGTACTGGTTTAGTGTTGCTTTTCTGTGGGTTCACCTGGTAAACCAGCTCAGCCGGGCTGTTTAGTGCCAAAATATGGTAGAGATGAGTGGCAAATATGAATGTTTTTGATAACAATCAAGAGGATTCATTCTTACATAGAATTATTTCTCCCAAATACATAACAATATATAATAAATATGTATTAACATAATGCATAGTTGTCATGAATTTAGCTGGAAAAATATTGAGCTTTAAATTATTTAAAGGAAGGTAAATGTATATTATTTTCAGTTTCTTGTTTTCTTTTTTTACATTTTTATTTTATTTTAATTTATTATGTGTAATTTATTAATTGGCATAAAACTACATTCATTTTCTTTTTATTCCTATTATACACACACACACACACACACACATATACATATATATATATATATATATATATATATATATATATATATATATATATATATATATATATATATACATGTATATGTACATTTTCAGTTTATTTATATATATATATATATATATATATATATATATGTATATATATATATATATATATATATATATATATATATATATATATATATATATATATATAAATAAACTGAAAATGTACATATACACACTTGTAAGTAATACTTAGCAAAAAATATATACTTATATATATAAACTTACTATAAAAAAGTACTATAATTTTAAATTACAAGAGTCCTGTTGTGAAATTGGTATTGAATGACTATTGAAAAAACTATCTAAATTCTAAATGTTAAAAGCGGAGGGATTTCAAAATATCAAATACTGTATTTCATAGCATTACTGATATATCAGTGATGTTGGCCGCCTTAGTCACTGGTACAGGATCAAAAAAAATAGTTATAAATAAATGAACCCGTATTGAGTAGCTTGTATCCAAAACAAGTTGGAAAATGTACACCTAGGGGAACTATTTAATGTGAACTTGCACAAACAAATGCAACAACCAAATATGAAGCATTTGATATAGTCATATCCCATCACGTGCTCTCTGAGACATCTTTACTGGCTGATTTTGGAAATCCAGACCAGAACCAGACGACCTGGATGGATTACCGCGGTTCTTATCGCTGTGTGATGTGTCTGACAGCACCGACAGATGTTTCTAACTGCATGACATGTTACAGCAGAGACGCGCCGCACACTTCACAATCACATCAGAGCCAATCAAAGCCGTCTGTGCCAAACAATTTCAATAATTCAAGAGCTATTACCGAATACAAACTCATCACAATCACACGGGAATCGAGTAATCTTCAACCTCGAGAAGAAAATCAAGCTACAACAGGCGTGTTATGAGTTTCCGTCTGAAGAACTTGCATTAAAGTTTCCAGTCCGTGCTTCATCTTTAGCCAGTTAAGCATGTTGCATGTATTTGAAAGAAGTAATATTCAACAGCAGCGCAGTCTGAAGATGAGCTCTGGCTCTGTTCCTGTTCACGCAGAAGCTCTGAGGCAGTCATTTATTGTTATCATCAAAGCTGTGCTGCTTAATATTTTCGTGGACACATTTCTACTCAAGACGAATAAAACATAGTAAAATAAACGGCATTCATTCAGTCTATGTGCGTATACGCATTCAGGGCCTGATTATTCTACAATAATGTGTAGTCTGTGTAAATACGCTATACGTTAATATTGTAATCAATTTCCGTTTTCAATGCGTTTTAACTTTAAATTTAAAAGAAAATGAATGCTTATAGTGATTTTTGGCAGTATAATATCTGAAGAAGACCGTCTTTGAACATCTGTGTGTTTAATAGGCTACTCAACCTCCAGACCTCCAGCATGTGTTGTAACTCAACCAATCATACTGATTTAATTCATCAGGATGTTTAGTGATGTAGCAGCGTTCGGCGTGTTAATGAAACCATCCGACTGCGATGATGCACACCTGCATCGAGTCCTGCAATCACCATCCCTAAATCCTCCTAAAATCCCTGCCTGATCACAGATGGTCTTCATCACCGTGAGCTCATCAGCCAGTCTCATAATATACAGCATATGCTTCTCTCTGGGAGCTGGATCGCGTCGCTGTCAGTCACGAGCGAGGGCTGTCATTTCTCTGGCTGTTGGGTTGTTTGTAAACTCGGGATTTCGTCGCTGTGCCGAAACATTTTGCTACGCTCCACAGGGGAGCAGTGATATTCAGAGTGGATTTGTGGGCCACTTTTACTGTGTGAGTGTGTGTGTAATTTCGGTGAAATCATCTCCACCGTGCGTGGAAGTGTTTCTGTGTGCTGTGGGAAACCGCAAACTAAAGTACTTAAGAACTAGAGTTTTACTATAAGATGTCTGTGCATTCAAAAGGGTGTTGTGGGCCGTTGCCAGGGTCTTGGTTAGTGGTTGCTATGTGATTTTTGACAGTGGTTTTGAGTGGTTGCTGTGGCATTCTGAGTGGGTTAGGACTGCTATGTTTAGTTGTTACTAGGAGTTGCTATCATGTTTTTACAATGTTTGTGGGTAGTTACTATGGCATTCTCATACCTGTTACTATGTTGCCTGAGCATTGTGTGTTGTTGTGTTGAGAGTGGTTACTAAGGAGTTGCTATCGTGCTTTAAGTGTTGTTAGAGTGTTTGTAGTTGCTTGCTAGGCAATTGCTATATGATTGTTAATGCATTCTGGATTGTTTTTAATGGTTCTGTATTTCCTAAGCATTGTGGGTTGTTGCTATGTTGAGAGTGGTTACTAAGGAGTTGCTATGGCATTTTAGTTGATTTTTAGAATGTTTGAGGGTGGTTTATTGGCATTTGTTATGTGGTTTTATTGCACTCTGAACATTTTTGGGTAACACTTTATTTTTACGGTGGCACCTGTTGGCTGCTTATTAGCACGCGCATTTTACTAGAATATTAATTAGTGCTAATTAAGCACATATTAATGCCTTATTCTACATCCCTAATCTGGCCCAATAACTAAACTTAACAAATACCTAACTAACTATTAATAAGCAACAAAATGAGAATTTATTGAGGGAAAAGTCGTAGTTAATACTTAACAAATGTTATCCATAATAAACAGGTTAAATATTTTATTAGGTTACCTGTTCATTGTGAGTGGCTGCTATGTGGTGTGTGGTTACTAAGGCGTTGCTATGGTATTTTAAGTGTTTTCAGAATGTTAGTAAGTGGTTGCTAGAAGGTTGCTGTGGGATTTTAAATGTTTTTAACATGTTGCCTGACCATTGTGGGTGGTTGCTATGTGATGAGTGGTTACTAGGGAGTTGCTACGGTGTTTAAGTGTTTCTAGAATGTTTGTGGGTGGTTGCTTGGGAGTTGTGAGGCAGCTGCTCTTGATTTTTTCTGTTTGTGCGGTTTTAATAGTGATATTTGCATAAGAAAACACCACAATTCAGCACAAATCAGTCTATTAGAATCTTGGTTTGTTGGATAATTCAGTCCTATTGAAACCACGGGTAATATAAAGTGCTTTCGCACACACACACACACACACACACACACACACACTTCTCCCTCCCATATACAATCTGGTGAATCAGTGTGATTTCTTACAGACGCAGGACTCATTGTTTCGTTGGTCCTCGTGCCAGTCAGCACTTACACGATGATGTCATTTCCTTGGCAAGAGTTCCTCTGCCTGATTGGTCCGTTTATGTGTGCATATGTTGAATGTCACAAAAGTGACAAAAAATAATCAGCGAGATAATATTTCTGCTTTCTTTCAGGTATCCTTTCCCTACGGTCTTCAGTACGTGCAGCAAGAAGGATCTCGCGGCGAGTTTGGAGAAAGGTGTGGGCATGTGTTTGTTCAACATGCCCGAGGTGAAGGTGCTCTATGGAGGCCAGAAATGTGGAAACGGATACGTCGAGGAGGGAGAGCAGTGCGATTGCGGCGATCTAGACGTAAGCTGGAGCTCATGTGTGTATGTTTTGGTTTGGAAAGCATATTTCATCCAGACATTTACATGTTTCCCTTAAGCAGCACATATGTGCCGTGATTTTCCACACTCTCCAGTGAGTCGTGCATCATTAGCAGCCACTCCTCCAGATCTGAAATAAACAGCATTTTCTGTGATCACGCTGTGAGAAGAAGCATGCATCTGTCACGCTGGACCGGGAGATTTTTGCGAGGGCCGCAGAAAAGCTTTTGTTTGCGTCTGAGCACTTCAGGTGTTTCCTGAGGTTTAAATCTGTCCGTTGATGTCTTTGCTGAAATGTTGCTGGCGCGCAGAATGCATAGCGAAAAGGTACAGTGTTGGTCTGTGCATCCGTCAACGATGCTCGTGTTCAAGTTACGAATTTCCACAAAGCCAGAAGTCAGAAAAAAGCACCTGGGAAATTATCGAGACACGATTTTTACGCATATGCAAATGTACATCTCAATTAGAAAACATAAAAGTGTCTTCTGCTCATCAAGGCTGCATTTATTTGATCAGAAATGAGAGTAAACAGTCAAAGTTGAATTTTATTGTAATTCTAAAATGTAATTTATCCCTGTTATCAAAGCAGAATTTTCAGCGTCATTGCTCCAGTCTTCAGTGTCACATGATCCTTCAGAAATGATTATAATATGCTGATTTATTGCTCAAAAATCAGCTCATTTGTGCTACTATTAATGTTAAAAACAGTTCTATGGATCTGTGCCTCTGTAGGAGTGTCTGAATCCTGCTGTAACGCCAGCACATGCACACTGAAAGAGGAAGCTGTATGTGCGCACTGGACAGTGCTGTGAAGACTGTCAGGTAACTTTCATCATTCATCATAATTCACTTGTTTTGGTCAATTTGTTTATGTCTTTTATATCTTGTTGAATTATTTACTTTCAACTGTGCAGCTAAATAAATGTATTTTATGCATTTAATTGTGCATTAAGGATGACATTTATCATTCACATATAATGATGTTTAGCTATAAACAAATTTGGGAGAACACGCACTGATAATTAACAGCGGCTGGCTTCTCGTTTCCTAATCACGCAATTATCCAACCAGAGCAAGAGAAGCCTACTATAAGTCGCACAAGCTTCTTACCTCGATATCTCGTTTCCGAGCATGGTATCCAGCATGTCCGAACAAGACCAATCGCCAGAAACCTACGAAATCGAGGACACCGAGCCCTCCACGACTCCGCTGAGCAAGCACGCTAACGCCCGCCGGAACTTCAAGCGAGCGCGGCCGCCGCCAGAGGCAGAAAACTAACAGTGACTATCCTTTCGCCAACGCGATTAAGATCACGTTCGCCTCCACCTGCCAGACGTCCTCAAGCTTCCCCAGCTTCTCCCTACCGTGCAGCCTTTTCTTCCGCTCCATCCGCAACAAAATGGACAATTCGGCTTTGCGTCAAGCACTGCCAAACGCGAACATTCCGTTCTCCTCCCGCGCTAACAAAGCCGAGCTTCTCTCGCTGTACTCGACTTATCAAACAGGCGCAGCTTAGCCAAACATTTCTCCTCCAGCCAAAAGAAAGGAAACAACTAGAAGAAGCCGTAATTCTCCCAGGGGAAGACCGAGAAGTCAGCATCTGCACCGTATTAAGCCTCCGCCCACCAGGAGGCGGCAGAAGGCTCCCAGCTACTGCTAGCAAAGCCCAGGACCCAAACACCAGCAGCTCTTCCTCCAGTTTCCAGCAAACAACCCACGCAGCAAGCACCACGGCTCCAGCCCCACAAGCCATCAGCCTAGCCTGTACCCACTCTGTTCATTGGATCAGTTGAACCCACACCAACAGTACTCTGCCCAAGTCTCTCCCGACCATGCCTGGCAACCAGCCCCCAATCCACTGTCCGTTATTTACCAGCCTCAAGTTTCTCCTATTCCTCCAGGACCTAACTCGTCCATTTCTGTTCCCACAGCCCAGCCAGCCATAGGTGCCAGCACAGGCACACAGATGCCTCCACTGGCCCGATCCCAGCCGTACCACCTCCTATTCCTCCTCCCCTCCCCTATTTTTCTGCTACCAGTCTGAACCCAGGTTCAAGACCCCCCCCACCATCTTCACACACCTATTCTTCTTTACCTCCCTATCTTTTCCACTCTTTTCCCCTAGATCCCCCTGCCATAGCCGCCGTGAGCTCCAACCCACCCCACAAGTAGCTCCCATGAGTTACCCCCGCCAACTCTCCCATCGCCCACCTCCCTTTCTCAGTATCCACTGCTAACCCTCTTCCTATGCCCTCAAATGCACTTGCACCCACCCCGTCCCCAATTCCATCAAAGCACAGATCCTTGCAGAAATCCAGGATGCTGGCACCAGAAGCGGAAACCTATGCAACCCAGGTGCTTCTCTTTTCACAACTAATATCCCAGCGAACCATCCTTTAAGGTCCCTCCTCAAGAAGCCTCCTCGACTCAATCCTACAAGCAGTTTCTCACAGAACCCTGCAATCTTACCTGACCGCTTGGAAATGCTTTAAATCTTTCCAGGCAAGGTATAACCTCCAATTCCCTGATTTTCCCTGCTATCCATCACTTCTTTCATCTCCTTTCTTAACACCTCAAAAACCTGCAAGTCAGTTCTATTAAGGGCTACTTGAGTGGTATCCAGTTTTTCCATAAACTCATCCACGGCATCGCCTCACCTCAAATAACCAATGCTCAGACTTCACTTTTAATCAAGGGCATCCAAAGAAGGCATCCCTCCCGATCCGACTCAAGGATGCCCATCACCTCGAAATTCTCTCAAAATGCATATCCACCCTCCGCAGAGGCTACTCTTCTATCCATACTGCTCGCACTCGATGCAATGTTCATTCTGGCCTTTTTTCGGTTTCCTCAGATGTTCAGAATTTACAGTCAACTCCAGATTCGACCCAAATATTCACCCCACTATTTCCGACCTATCTATCGTAGACCACGAAACCGTATCCTTTTCATCAAACAAAGTAAAACGGACCAGACCAAAAATGGGCATTTCATATATATTTTTAACCTCCAAACTCCTACTTTTCCCCTTCAAACACTTCTAGCTTTCCTCCAATACAGGAAATCCCAAACTAAAACTCCACTCGACCCTCTGTTCACAGATGATTCCAACCACCCGTATCTCGATTCTGGTTCCAAAAAGCACCTCAAATCAGTCCTATCTTACTCCGAATCCCATCAAAAATTTCTCCACACATTCCTTCAGAATAGGGGCAGCCACCACTGCAGCAGAGAAAGGTCTCTCCCAACAGCAAATCCAAACCCTCGCCGCTGGTCTTCTAACGCCATACAAAAGCTACATTCGTTCAGACCAGTCACTCATCAAAAAGCCCTCCAGACCCTAACCAGTCCCAACAGAACTCCAAACCTACCACCCCGCAGGAAATCACCCAAGGCACGTCATCACTCCTTCTACAACGGCCAGCTCTCGCTGTATCGACCAAATACAAAATCCGCCACAGCGGCCATACCAAGCAGGAACATCGCACCCACCGCCCTGGGCGGCTCCGCTATAAACAGCCATATTCAAAATCTGCCACCACAGTGGACATACCAAGCAGGAACATTGCACCCACCGCCTGGTCAGCTCCGCTATAGGCGTTAGTATACAAAATCTGCCACAGGAGTGGCAATGCCAAGCAGGAGCATCGCATCCACCGCCGTGGACCGCTCCCGCAGCAAGCGACCATATACAAAATCGCCACTGCAGTGGCCAGCTCAAGCAGGAGCATCGCACCCACCGCCATGGACCACTCCCGCTATAGACGTTCGTATACAAAATCTGCCACAGGAGTGGCAATGCCAAGCAGGAGCATCGCATCCACCGCCGTGGACCGCTCCCGCAGCAAATGACCATATACAAAATTACGCCACTGCAGTGCCAGCTCAAGCAGGAGCATCGCACCCACCGCCATGGACCACTCCCGCCGTAGATGACCCTATACAAACCTGCCAGCACCGCAGTGGCCAACACAAGCAGGAGCACTGCACCCACCGCCGTGGACCGCTCCCGCCGTAGATGACGGTATACAAACTTGCCACCGCAGTGGCCAACACAGGCTGGAGCATTGCACCCACCGTCGTGGACCGCTCCCGCTGTAGATCATGGTATACAAACCTGCCACCGCAGTGGCCAACACAGGCAGGAGCATTGCACCCACCGCCGCGTGGACCGCTCCCGCCGTACACAATAGCACACAAAACCTGCCACCACAGTGGCCAACACAGAACAGGAGCATTGCACCCACCGCCGTGGACCGCTCCCGCTGTACACGTCAATATACAAACCCGCCACCGCAGTGGCCAACACAGCAGGAGCATTGCACCCACTGCCGTGGACTGCTCCCGCTGTAGATGACGGTATACAAAACCTGCCACCGCGAGTGGCCAACACAGGCAGGAACATTGCACCCACCGCCGTGGACCGCTCCCGCCGTGAGATGACGGCATACAAAACCCGCCACCCGCGGTAGCCAGCACAGGCAGGAGCATTGCACCACTGCTGTGGACCGCTCCCGCCGTAGATGATGGTATACAAACCCGCCACCGCGGTGGCCAACACAGGCAGGAGCATTGCACCCACCGCCGTGGACGCTCCCGCCGTAGATGACCGGTATACAAACTTGCCACCGCAGTAGCCAGCGCAGGCAGGAGCATTGCACCCACCGTGGTCCACTCCGCCAGAGACGCACACTTGCACCCACTGCTTCTAGCAGCAGACCGCAAAGCCGGGCTCTGCACCCACCACCGCGTGGGCAGCTCCCGCCAGAGACGGTCATTCACACAAGCTGCTATTACAGTGGACTGCTCTAAGCCGGAGCCCTGCACCCACCGGCCGTGGACCGCTCCCGCTAGAGCGCACACTCGCACCCACTGCTTCTAGCAGCAGACCGCAAAAGTCGGAGCTTTGCACCCACCGCGTGGACAGCTCCGCCAGCGGCGATCGTTCACACATGCTGCTATTACAGTGGACTGCTCTAAGCCGAGCTCTGCACCCACCGCCGTGGACCGCTCCCGCTAGAGACGCACACTCGCACCCACTGCTTTTAGCAGCAGACCGCAAAGCCGGAGCTTTGCACCCACCGCCGTGGACAGCTCCCGCCAGCGGCGGTCGTTCACATGCTGTTATTACAGTGGACTGCTCTGCCGGAGTACTGCACCCACCGCCGTGGACCACTACCCCACTAGAGGCGCTCACACGCACCCACTGCCTTCAGCAGCAGACTGCAAGCAGGAGCATTGCACCCACCGCCGTGGACCGCTCCGCTGTACATGACAACATACAAACCCGCCACCGCTGCGGCCAACACAGGCAGGAGCATTGCACCACACGCCGTGGACCGCTCCCGCCGTATGCACGACAATATACAAACCCGCCACGTGGTGGCCAACACAGGTAGGAGCATTGCACCCACCGCCGTGGACCGCTCTCGCTGTGTGCGACAATATACAAACCCGCCACGCGCAGTGGCCAACACAGGCAGGAGCATTGCACTCCACCGCTGTGGACCGCTCCCACTGTAAATGACATTATACAAAACCTGCCACCGCGAGTGGCCAACACAGGCAGGAGCATTGCACCCACCGCCGTGGACCGCTCCGCCGTAGATGATGGTATACAAAACCCGCCACACGCGGTGGCCAACACAGGCAGGAGCATTGCACCCACCGCCGTGGACCGCCCCGCCGTAGATGATGGTATACAAAACTTGCCACCGCAGTGGCCAACACAGGCAGGAGCATTGCACCCACGCCGTGGACCGCTCTCCGCCAGAGCGCACACTCGCACCCACTGCTTCTAGCAGCAGACCGCAAAGCCGGAGCTTTGCACCCACCGGCTGTGGGACAGCTCCCGCCAGCGGCGATCGTTCACACATGCTGCTATTACAGTGGACTGCTCTAAGCCGGAGCATTGCACCCACGCCGTGGACCGCTCCGCTAGAGGCGCTCACTCGCACCCACTGCTTCTAGCAGCAGACCGCAAAAAGTCGGAGCTTTGCACCACCGCCGTGGACAGCTCCGCCAGCGACGGTCGTTCACACATGCTGCTATTACAGTGGACCGCTCTAAGCTGGAGCATTGCACCCACCGCCGTGGACCGCTCCCGCTAGAGCGCTCACATTCGCACCCACTGCTTTAGCAGCAGACCGCAAAAAGCCGGAGCTCTGCACCCACCGCCGTGGACAGCTCCGCCAGAGACGGTCGTTCACACATGCTGCCATTACAGTGGACCGCCTAAGCGGAGCACAGCACCCACCGCCGTGGACCGCCCCGCAAGAGACGCTCACATGCACCCACTGCTTTTAGCAGCAGACCGCAAAAGCCGGAGCTCTGCACCCACCGCCGTGGACAGCTCCTGCCAGAGGCGATCGTTCACATATGCTGCTATTACAGTGGACCGCTCCAAGCCGGAGCCCTGCACCCACCGCCGTGGACCGCTCCTGTAACGCGCTCACTTGCACCCACTGCCTTTAGCAGCAGACCACAAAAGCCGGAGCTTTGCACCCACCGCCGTGGACAGCTCCGCCGGAGGCGGTCGTTCACACATGCTGCTAATACAGTGGACCGCTCTAGCCGGAGTACTGCACCCACCGCCGTGGACCACTCCCGCTAGAGACGCTCACAACATTTTCATGCCCACTCTCCTACACCTACATAATATCATCCTAAAACCATTCCAATTTCAACTAACATATCCATGCTCTTCCTCCTTTCTAGCTAAGCCAGTAGCTTTTTTTGGGGGCCAGCTTACACGTGTTTCGGCTGCTGTCTTAATTGGCTTTTTGGGGGCACTCAGGGGATCGGGTCGGACATCGAGTCCTGTCCGCTCACGGACAAGAGGAAAAACTCTGGACTCGGTAGTCCACCTAGTTCCGAGCCCTCTCCTGACAGCTCGCCAAACACGCTTACTTTTACCGTTACTATGATTAATTATACGTAAGTGCGAACTCGTGAAATGATGTTTAGCTATAAACAAATTTCGGAGGAGCACGCACTGATAATTAACGCGGCTGGCTTCTCGTTTCCTAATCACGCAATTATCCAACCAGAGCAAGAGAAGCCTACTATAAATTCGCACAAGCTTCTTACCTCGATATCTCGTTTCCGAGCATCCCTCCACCACCCCAATCTCCATTCCTCCTAGTTCTACTATCCTCTCTCGGGGGCACTCAGGGATCGGGTCGGACATCGAGTCCTGTCCGCTTTCACGGACAAGAGGAAAAACTCTGGACTCGGTAGTCCACCTAGTTCCGAGCCCTCTCCTGACAGCTCGCCAAACACGCTTTTACTTTTACGTTACTACTATGATTAATTATACGTAAGTGCGAACTCGTGAAAGTTATTTTACAATAATATGTTACTTAATATAATATATAATTTTATTAAAATAATGTATAATTATAGAATGTGCCCTGGACCACAAAAAAACAAGTTTTAAGTAGCATGGGTATATTTGTAGCAATAACAAAATGGAATTTTATGGGTCAAAATTATAAATATTTCTTTTTCCAAAAATCATAACAGTAAGTAAAGATCATGTTTCATGAATATACTTTGTAAATTTCCTACCATAAATATATTAAAATTATTTTTGATTAGTAATATGCATCGCCAAGAGCTTCATTTGGACAGTTTTAAAGGCAATATTTTCATTTATTACTTAAATATTTATTTTCAAATTATAGATATTTATTTGTATTTGCCAAATATTGTCCAATCCCAACAAACCAGACATCAGTGGAAAGCTCATTTATTCAGCTTTCAAATGATGTATAAATCTCAATTGAAAAACTGACACTTATGAAAAATGTAAATTTTTCCTAAACTAAGTCAGCGTTCTCATTGCGCTTTATTTGCACTTTGGTTTTTAAATATAATCTCGACAAAAGCGAGGCTATTAAACCACCTAAGACAAACAAAAGACTCAAAGTGCATATTATTCTGAAACTAAAACTAAAAATACAGCTAGGAAAATGAATATATTAAGGTAAAAGTTAACTGTTTGTTGTGTAGTTGAAGCCTGCAGGGACTCCGTGTCGTGAGTCCAGTAACTCCTGCGATCTGCCGGAGTTTTGCACAGGCGCCGATCCTCACTGCCCCGCTAATGTCTACCTGCACGACGGACACACCTGTCAGGGAGTCGACGGACACTGCTACAACGGCATCTGCCAGACCCACGAGCAGCAGTGCATCACACTGTGGGGACAGGGTAAGAACAGCGCCGCCCGGAGGCCTGGAGGAACCTCTGCTGCTGCTGTCTGGATTCATCTGTGTTTCCAGTTACACTATATGTGAAGAACGTTGTGTGTGTGTGTGTGTGTGTGTGTGTGTGTGTGTGTGTGTGTGTGTGTGTGTTTAATAGGTGCAAAACCAGCTCCAGGAATCTGTTTCGAAAGAGTCAACTCAGCGGGAGATCCGTATGGAAACTGTGGAAAAGATGCAAAGGGATCGTTTGCCAAATGTGAAGCACGGTAAGATAAAATTCATTTTTGATGCACCGTTGCATCAGCAGCAGACAATCATAGAGATAATAAATTAATAAAAGATTTTTAATGTTGATATTTTGTAATACAGCTTTTCAAATTTGTACTGAGGCTATTATAAATTCAAACTGTTTAGTCACAATTTTTATTTTCGTCGGGAAAACCACATTTTTGTATTTATAATTGTTTTGTTATTATCGTTTCATAATTCTTTGGATTTAACTAAATATGTAGGTTCAAACTAACGATGTGATAATCAGTCGTTCCATAATAGCACGCGTAAAAAATAAATATATTGTGTCTTTGATATAGTGTGAAAGTGGCTCCGTCAGGTGCATAAGGGAGGGTTTTTATATTCCAGCAGATGATTGTTGATTTGCTGCAAAATGAATAGTTTATTACAGATTTTTGAAAGAATGTTGCTTTTAGTGAGTGCACTTCAGACTGACTTCAAAACTTCTGAAGTCTTCCGAGGGGTGTTTATTTAGGTCTTGAGTGTTTTCCCTTTTAAAATTACATTTTCTACTTAAATTAAATTTTAAATGAATTTCTCTCAACAGTTTCTTCCCACCCTGTTCTTTATTGACTGGCTGTTACACACACACACACACACGCTCACACACACACGCTCACACACACACACACACACACACACACACACACACAGCGAGAGGGAGATGAATCCACTGAGAAATCAAACAGCTAGACAAATAACAACACAAGTCTTTAAAGAGAACAGAAAAGAAAGAGAACAGAAGCCTATTGAAAATGTCAGAGTAATTTGCATATGCAGGTAACACCTGTCATATATTTAATTTTAATTGAGCTCAGATTGGCTGCTTTATTAAGTGCTTCACGGATCATATCCTCGATTTGGTAATTACTTTAATGACTGAAGTGGACAGACGGAGAGAGAAACAGTTTCAGCGGCTAATGACTCTTTATTTTGGCCAAAGGGACTCGAGCCACGTTCTGTCTGTCTGTCTCGGTTCTTTCTTTCTTTGGATGCGACTGCGTGAGAAACTGCCCTGTGAATGCAGTAATTGGTCTTTGGTGGAGAGGATGCCTCATTATTTCTCAGTGTTTTGGCTGCATCGGAATCAAAGATGTATGTCCCATTACCACGATCCTCGGCAGAGAAACACACTTCAGCGCTGTGAAAACACGGCAGATGTGTCAGTCTGGAAACGTGGGCTCTTTAGCGACTGGAAACTCTGAGCTAAATTTGAGATAAGTTCACGACCCCAAAATAGGTTACAGGTCTATTTGGGCAAGCAGAGAAAAACAAGGCTAAATGTAAAAATACAAAAACAGCACACACACACACACACATACACACATATGTGTGTGTTTTGTAGTTTTTCTCCGTATGTATGTATGTGTATATAAGTATTGTGTAGATTTGTATCTAAATTTCAGGAGAAAATATATGTTTATATATTAAATGTATTTATTTATAATATAATTTGTAGGACTAGAAATATGTGTGCATTTATATATAACCTACATAATAGTTATAAAGAAAACACACATATCATTTTATTTTTCGTGTGATTAATCTCAATTAATCATTTGACAGCATTAATTATATATATATATTTGTAATATAAATTCATCTTATATATATATATATATATATATATATATATATATATATATATAAGATGAATTTATATTACAAATAAATAAACAAAATATATATATTTGTTTATCTGTAAAATACATTTATTATTATTTTATATTATTCAATTCAAAAATAATATCATGCCTATAAAACATAAAATAAAAAATGTCAAACATACATTAACAAATTTATTATAATTTTATTATATAATTTTTATTATATATTTGTATATATATTTTATTATGTATTCATTTTTTTATCTTAAGGTAACCTTAAAAGATAAAAAAATATATATATTATATAATAAATTACTTTTGTAATATATTTAAGATGACATTTTTTTCCCCTGTTGTTCTCCAGAGATGCTAAATGTGGGAAAATCCAGTGTCAGGGCGGAGCCAATCGGCCGGTGATTGGCACCAATGCCGTCTCCATAGAAACCAACATCCCTCTCCAGGAAGGAGGGCGTATCCTCTGCCGCGGGACTCATGTGTATCTGGGAGATGACATGCCGGATCCGAACCTCGTGCTCACCGGCACCAAGTGTGGAGAAAACATGGTAAACAGAGTGAATAATGAGATACTGCCACCCTACCATTTAATAAAACTCACGCTTGTTCAGATCCACAACATCAGGGATGAAGAATGGGTTAAACTGTGCTGCTACGTGATTTGAAACTAGAGCTTATGTGTGGATCATGTTTAACTAATGCTTTTTTGTTAGCTATATAGTCTTCTTTAGGGATGTTCTAAGGTAAAATGATTCATAAATAAAGTGCATTATTATTAATTATTATTTGAAAGGATTGCTTTGGGTTGTATAATTCTCAGGAGCATTTTACCACGCACACTTTTAAATAAATAAATAACATTTACTCTATATATACTCTTATAGAAAATGTATTAGCTCAAAGACTGGCATATCATTACATGTATTCTAGGTAAATGTGCTGAAATTGTGCCAAACATCACATTTTTATGTAAATTAGGCTCATTGCGGGTTTACCAAACTCACATTTGCATGTAAAATCCAGCATCATTTTCCTCGTATGCCTGGAAAAGTGTATTCTGAAACATGTCAAGTGTCGCAAATGTGGCGGAGTTTACACAGCTTTGGCATTTTGCCTCAACCCACAGTTTATTTCTGACCCCGCTCCGATATTATTATAATTCATTTGCACATCAAAATCGATAGAAGTCGCTGGTGACGTGCAAAAGCAATAACTGCATGTTTAGTCGAGATTGATGGTAAATGAAATCAGGCTTGTTAACTAAGGCACGAATGCTCTCATTGGTCACATCCTGACATAACTGGAAATAACCCTGACATCACAGTATTAATGAAATATAGCTATAAAGCAGTAAATGTGTGACACGTGCATAGTATGAGACACTTTTCCACCCTGTTTGGATGGATCGTGTCATGTTTGGGTGGAGCTGTGCTGTCAATCATCACTGACTGACACAACTAAATAAACTGTGTGTGTGTGTGTGTGTGTAGATGTGTATAAACAGACAGTGTCAGAACATCAGCGTGCTCGGGGTCCACGACTGTTCGGCCAAGTGCAGCGGACACGGGGTGAGTGCATACATGACTTTCACCCCAAAACATATCCATCTGATCATACAGGAAGACGTTTCATCGTTTCCATAGACCTACATATAGCATCAACCCCAGAAGCCCGTAAAGCGTAGAAATGCTCTTGATAAGACGAGGCATCTGAATCTAATGTGACACTCATGTCAGGATTACCATAATTACGCGATGACAGCTCGTCTTCATGTCCTCAGGCTCATGAATTATTCATGTCTGTGGCTACGCTCATAATGCCAAACTGGGCTTAGTGTGATTTCTTTTAATAATGATGGCAAAGTGCATGACTACACGATTAATTCAAGTCAAATTCGCCGTGAGCGCTGCGTTGGTCTAAAGCAGCTTTAGCATCGTAACCCGTTTGATGCGTTGGATACCGAATCGTTTCTTTGATTTGTAAAACGAAACGATTTTATTTCCATTCAGCGATCAGATGAGTTTACTAAGAAAACGGTCATAATTTATCCCAAAATATATGAGGAAATGGTCATTTAATTATGAAAGTGGAATAAAATAAAATATTAAAAAACTAAGAAAATAATATCATATTATAAATATTTATTATTGAGATATTCGGATGAGATATGACCTGTATGTGTGTGTTATTTTTATTTTAATTCTTTATTTAATTTTTTTGCGATTCACCTCACTAGAAAACCCTCAATTCGACTGCTGAATGAAAATCGTAGGATAATGAAGCACATTTTGGCTCCCAGTTCTCATTATCGCTAATTAATCATAATTTGAATCGTTGTTTTGTCGCGCGTTTCCCGTTACAGCACATCAAAATGTCTTTAAAACAAGATCAAAACTGCAAAAAACAGGGCTTGTTTCAGGCGTTCTGATATTTTGGGTATTTTCACCAGTCAAAGTCAGAGCTTTAATGAAAATTTGAGTTCCGGCTCGTAATTACATATCTGACCATAACGTGAATGATTTTCACATGTTAGAAGCGCTGAAATTATAGTAATTCCATTTTGTTGTTGTTGTTGTTGTTATAACTTTTGAATGAATGGAAATTCTTACAATAGGAGACAATATGATTTCAAGAAATGGTTTGTGTTATGCTGAATGAAATTACAGTAATTCTGCTTTGATTTGCGTGCAACTAAAAGCCACCGAGGGTGATTTCAGGCCATTCTCTCTCATATTGCGATGTAAGACTCGCACGCGTTTTTTAATACAAATCATTCAAAATGCAAAAGCAGTTGAGGCCGATCTGAAATATGAGTTTCTAAGTGATTAATTCATACCGGCAGGTGTCAAAGTTAATTGTTGGAGCGCTTGGTTTCCACATGGTGATCGTTTTATATGTTTACATCGTCTGTAAGAATTGAAATCTTTACCTAATTAAGCAAAGCATGTATAGATTACAGTGGAAGTGAGTCCAGGTGAGGTCTGTGTAAATACAGAGGGGTGAAACCTGCCGGAGCCATTGGGTTTCAGCTCTAGCATGGCGAGGGACGCCGCAGTGGTCTTCCTGAAGAGCAGGTGGGATTGGTTACGGGTTTGTGCAGATAGTGAGAAACAGATAGTGGAAGTCCACGAATGAGCTCACGAATCTCCGGATTAGATCAAGATGTTCCTCTGAGTCCAACATCTGCGGCTCATCAGCGCCAAGAGAGAAGAACTAGAAACAAATGCTGCCAAATGGAGGAAAGAGGAAGTGTTTGAGTGTTTTGGTAGATGTTGAGGAGGTGCATTTACAGGCTTACAGCACGCAGGACATGACGACTGCTCAACACACACACACACACACACACACACACACAGACCATAAACACACGATACTGGCAAAGTTGGATACTGTGTTACGTTATAAAAAGCTCATCCATACAATCTACAACAACAAGCATCTGAGATGATGATGAAGATTAAATGATTGTTTTGGGGTTTTTTTCACTCTAAAACATGAAACGTGGAGTTATTTGCTTTTGCCAAAAAACGACTGTTGTAAGTGATCCCACTCCAAGTTAACTGCTTTTGCTAAACATTTAACATTTAAAAAGCATGCTTTCAGTGGACTTAAATTTTGTAAACGATCTATTATTATTATTTGTTTCATATACATTATTATTACTTAATCGAAACAACCCAACTGCAGTTTGATATTACTTGGAACGCGCAATAAAAAAAAATAAAAAAGAAAGAAATATCGGCTTTTACCAACGAACTCTTCATATACTGTGTGTGTATGTTTATATATATATATATATATATATATGCTTGGATATTTGCATTATATTCTTTTTATATATTTATACTGGTACAGTATGAGCAGTCATCGCTTTTAAAACTGCATTTATGCTCTTACATTTCTCAGGATGTAAAGTGAGTATTAATGCATGGGCGCTGGTGTCACTGGTGTGATCGTGTGTGTGTGTGTGTGTGTGTGTGTGTGTGTGTGTCACGTACAGGTTTGTAACAATAATAAGAACTGTCACTGTGAGTCGCTCTGGGCTCCTCCGTTCTGTGATAAAGCTGGGTTTGGAGGCAGTATGGACAGCGGCCCGATGAGACCCACAGGTATCAAACACGTATTCTGCGATTATTATACTGCTCTTCAGTTGCATCTGTTTAATTCACCAATGTGTGTCTGTGTGTGTGTTTCTGTACATATAGACAGCAGCAGTGTGACGGTGGGCATCCTGGTGGCGTTTCTGTGTCTTCTGTGCGTTGGAATAATCGCGTGCATCAAGAGGAAAACTCTGCTCAGTCTGTTCTTCAGCAATAAGAAGAACACCATTGAAAAACTGAGGTACTACACCCGCACAGCTGAAATAGACAATAGACAAGTTAACATGCTGTACAGTATGTACAATTAACACACAAAAGTCATCATTTGTATGTAATCAATCATTTTTCACGACCATTTTGCTCCATATCTGACCTGTAGAATAATAAGCTGTTTTGCTACAGTGTTATTGAGAAGTGTGTATTTTAATGAGTTGTGTTGCGATTGGCTGAGCTCTATTTTTTTGCCATAGTTCATATATTTAATCAGGGCGTGGCATGCGTATGCATTTTAAATATACGTTGATATGTGAGTTTATGTGCATCATTAATTCATTGACGGGGAAGTCCGGGAATAGCTTAATTTTGGCAATATCACATGGGATGTATTTTATTTTCATTTAGCAGTTAAATTGAGAGCTTTCTAGCGAGGTGAACCTCCAGAGAGAAAGAAAAGAAAAAAAAGAAGAAGAAAATCAACCTATTTTAGGACCATTAATATTGTTGGCATTGTGACAGTGATACAGTTGATTATAATTATGATTAAGCATATCTAACCCACTAAGTCTCAATAGGCTGCAAATTAATCTGCAAATAATATTTTTAATCAGTGTGTTTGCTTTGTTTTCCAGTAAAGAACATCTAAATGTCCTTAAAAATTTATCACACTTGAGAAGCAATACTGCATAAAAACGTATTAGAGAAACATCTTATTTTTAATAACAATAATATATTTATTACAATAGAAATATATATTTATATGCTTAATTTAAGACTTTGCTTTAGGTTGTGGAGAATATGTTTACATAATTATTATTTCTAAATAAGTATAAATGAAAACCGGTAGGTAAAATAAAAATAAATGATGCAATTTAAAATTATTTTATCCGAGCCAAGAACATTTAGCTAACATTATTATTGAATGTTGCTTTTGAACAAAAATGTCTTTAAAGCATTTTGAAAACACTATTAAAGACCGGCGAAGGTTATGATATGAATGTTTGTTCATTTGAGAGAACCTTGCTTTCTAGATGGGATGTTGGTAAAGATGCACATCATTACTGTGATATCCTACTCTGTATTTGTGCTTTCCTGCAGGTCTGTGGGACCCAACAGACTGAACAGTCCAGCGCGCGCACTCTCTTCCGCTCACACACACGCCGGTACTCAAACACACTCCTTGTACAGAACGTCTCCTCAGCGCCAGACTCCAGCTTTACCACAAAGTGCCAGCATTTATAAGGTGTGTGCGTCATCCTTACATGCATATGCACACACACACGCATTGAGAGAGACGCAAGCATATGCAGATTCCATATTTGCACGCATATGCGTGTCGCCTCACTGAGCGACAGTCGCCGTCCATCTCTCACTTAAGAGGCTTGTTTAACAAAAAGCGTGTAAAGACAAAGCGAGCGTTCGGCGTTTGAAACCCGCTCTTTAGCTGTCAGACCACACAAGCTCACACAAATTGTTTGAAAATCAGTAGAGACGCCTGTCAATAGATGGATTGTGGATGCATTTGTGATCTCAGGGCTGTTGAAAGTAAAGAAGTCGGGATCTGTGATTAGAGGATGTGCAAAGTACCACGACTGACCCCCGCGGAGCAACTGTGAGAGAAAGACTGTCGAAAAGCTTGGAATTGTTTTTCTGTCTCTTGTGTTCACAGAGGCTGGAGTTATGTGGTCAGAAAAAATATATTTTTTTAAATGTTATAATATGCTTATATGCTCTTTTGAACAAGTTGTGCTGCTTCCTATTTATAACAAAAAAACAGTGATATATTTTTGGTTTTAAGATTTTTAAGAAGATATGTTTTTAAGATTTTTAAGAAGAACAGAAGTTCAGAAAAACAGCAACTATTTTGTAATGCCTTGAATGTGTCACTTTTGATTAATTAAATGCATAATCCTTGCTGCATAAAAGTATCATTTATCAAAAAAATATATATATATATATATATATATATATATATATATATTTTTTACTGACCTAATTTTTCATTTTGTGATTTAGGACACAAGAGAAGATAATACATACTATGAAAACAGTGATAAAAAAAACTATTGAGTATATAATATAAACAAAAAAACTATTGAGTATATTATGAGTACTATATTCTCATGCTTTTAGAAAGCGGCATAAATTTAAGTACTTTTCCACTAATAATCTTACATGTAGCATTCAGATCTTCCTTCCACTGGACTAGACTTTCATTTTTGGTTTCAAAGAAAATACAGACCTGAAACAACTGACAGGTGAGTAGATGCGTTTTTTAGTGAACTGTTCCTTTAAGAGCAGCTGAAGTATCTGGTCCGTATAATGTATGACGGTAAGAGGATAGAGGATGTAGGTCTGTTTGATGTTAGGCAAGGTGAAGTTATACAGAAACGCACATACACGCTTTCTGTCTCTCGTCTCCTTTTGTTCTTGTCACATCTGGCTGCAGGTCAAGAGCTCAAAGCAGCTCTGTGTGTGTGTGTGTGTGTGTGTGTGTGTGTGTGTGTTCGCGCTCATATGAGACTCATTTGTATCATTTAAAAGGTCAGCTCAGCCAAAAATGAGTCATCATTTACTGAGCAGTAAGTAGATCCAAACCTGTATGGCTTTTTTTTCTGTGGAACACAAAAGACGACGTTATGCAAAATGTTTCAGATCCTCTTTTTCATACTGAATGATGCTCTCATTCCCAAAAAAGACATTAAACTCAATAAAAATATATATAAAATTAGACAGTATGACTATATGCAAGGCCTATGCACTGTATTTCAGATCTTTTAATGCCGCTGTTGTGTCTCAGTCTCAGCAGGAGTTGTAAGTGATGTTACTGCTAATTTGTTTTTTTATTAAATTAATAAAATAAAAATATTAGATAGAAAAAAACTCATCTTAAAAAAACTAATCAGTGCATCATTAAGTTTAACAGCATCATTTGCATTCATTACATGTTTGAGCAGCTTGAACATTCTGCCTACCATCTCATTTTGTGTTCCACGAAACTACGGTTAAGTGATATGACAGTGAAACAATGATGACAGAAATGAATTTGTGTGCACTCTGCTTTATTGCTCTGTGCATCTTGCATGTTAAAGGTGCTGTATGTAATATTTCGAAGCATAAAAATTCCATAATATGTTTGCAGTTATTTCAGAAGCATGCTAAATTAACTTTATCTGAAAAACAATGCTACATATCAGTTATTCTCCTTTAGTAAATGTGCATTCCAGGCCAGAACGTCTGTCTCTGTTTTGGTTTGTGAAACCCACCCACTGGCTGTTTACCCAATTGCATTTGGCACCCGGTTGCCAGTTGATAAAAAACACAGCGCATTTCATTTCATTCATCAACATGTGTGCCCCTTTCTGTTGATACGGTCAATCTGGCAACCTCTTTGTGCGTCAAGTCTGAGTAGAAGGGGCCGTTTGAAAGAAAAACGTCTCCAATAGTTTAAACGTTAGGTGTCACTTCTACATACAGTACCTTTAAGTGTATATTGAAATATTAATTGTCTCTCAAACATAATCTTCATCTCTGTAGCCACAGTCTCCTCTGCAGACGGTGGACTCTGTGGTCCCGTCCCATGGCCTCCGCCGGCTGCCCCCGTGCCCTCCGGTCCACCTCTCTCACCCGCTGCCGCTGGCACTCGGCCTGCCGCTGACGCCACCACACACACACTCGTCTCCACCCAGAGCCCCTCCACCAGCTCTCTCACACACACACACATCCGCTCCAGCAGCGGGAGCGGCCGGTCGAGGCCTGGCCTGCCAGAACGTCTGCAAGATCGCCATGGTGAGTGGAAATATGACAGCGCTGCAGGAGCTGCACATGTAAAACAAGACTGGGTGTTTTGAATGAGTGGTAGCTTGGGCGTCGGAAGGGTGTTCTGGGCGGTTGTGATGAGTAATAGGGTGTTTTGAGTGATTGTTAGGATGCTAGGTAGTTGCTAGTTTGTTATGGGTGGTTCCTGGAGATTGCTAGGTGGTTCTGGCTGGTTGCTATCTGTTGTTAGGGTGTTCCTGGTGGTTGTTAGGTGGATCGTACCGTGTTCTGAGTGGTTGCCAGGTAAATTGTTTGGTTTTTTCAGTGGTTTCTAAGTGAATAGTTCAGTGTTTTCGGTGGTTGTTGGGGTGTTGGGTAGTTGCTAATTTGTTATGGGTGGTTCTTGGTGATTGCTAAGTGATTGTGGATGGTTGATAGGTGTTGCTAGAGTTTACTGGCTGGTTGCTAAGTGTTGTTTGGGTGTTCCTGGTTGTTGGTAGGTGCATGATAGAGTGTTTTGGTTGGTTGTTAGGGTGTTAAGTAGTTGCTATCTTATTATGGGTGGTTTTTGATGATTGCTAGGGAATTCTGGGTGGTTCTGCATGGTTGCTTGGTGTTGTTAGGGTGTTAGGTGGTTGATGTGTTGTTTTGGGTATTTCTTGGCAATCTAAGTCATTGCTAGAACATTGTTCTGAGTGGTTTCTAAGTGAATGGTAGGGAGTTCTGGTTGTTTGTTAGGGCATTTGACCCTAGCATTTTCAGAGGGGAAGAAATTGCTAGGCTGTTGTTCTGGGTGGTTGCTAGGGTATCGTATGTTGGGTAATAGCTTGTTCTAGGTGAAACGTAGTGGTTGCTATGGTGTGCTGTTTGGTTTCTAGGGTGTTGCAAGGGTGTTCTGGCTGGTACTGGGTCATTGGGGTGATTTTTTAGGTGGTTGCTAGGGTGTAGTTGCTGCAGTTTTATGGGTGGCTCTGGGTGATGGCTAGGGTAGTACAGGTGGTTCTTTGTTCGTTGTTATGTGGTTGCTAAAGTGTTCTTAGGAGGGTTTTAGGACATTTTTAGATAATTGCTAAGGCGTTTTTCATATTTGATTTGCCACGGGTCCCTCCTTCAGTTTGTTTCTTTAAAATTTCTGACCTGTTTTGTCATTCCGCAATTGAAAATCAGTCTGATGCTGAGAAAAATTACAGCACACTGATTTTGATACTATTGAGGGTGTGTTCAAATCAATAGCTATAATGAGCTTGTACCTCTTATAATAACATTGTGTACACTTCTATACATGTCAGGAGGTACATTGTACTTTACTGATTTAATTTCTTTTTATCGTTCTTTCATTCCCCAGCAGTGTTGCAATGGCGAGATAGAACTCATTTTTAATGCACACTGTAGTATTTTATAATAGCTTTACAGTTTAATGTTGGCGCTCCAGTGGTGTGAACAGGCCTCTTTCATTAGAGCTCTGTGTCGTATTAAATCTCAAGTGTGTTCAGAGGTTCATTCAATCCAAAGAAAATGCAGAGTGAAGCCTCTGGCCAACCAATAAAAGATGGAGCAAGTCGATCAGAACGGAACAGAAACTTAAGGTTTTAACATGGCTTAAAATAGTCTGCCTCAGACAGATTGACAAACTCGATTTCAAAATGCACTGCTGTGCTATAGGTCATTGATCGCTTATGGAAATAAATAATATGTTGACTTCCAGACCCACCTTTACTCTTCTGATGCAATTTAATTTAATTATGGTTATTTCTCAGTGTGTACTGATACATGCAATGCATTTGATGAAAAAATTAAGATATTATTTAATTATTTCGATTAAGAAATGTATAGTCCTAATGGACAAGTTTGGAGAGAAAAATGTAGAGTGCCTTTGGATGTCAAAATCGAAGATTTGTCAAAGACACCTTTTCAAAGCTACATACAGACATTCAATGAAAACTGCTGTGATAAGCTCATTTTAAAAGCATAAATTTGATATAAACAATTAAATCATCTACATAATATCTACATATGCAGTTAACAGGGGACCCGTTTTTATTAGCCCTATAGTTACAGCATGAAATACTATTTAAACCTATTACTATTAATATTTTACATAACATTACTTATTAACTCACAATTCTGACATTTTTCTTGCAAATGCAAGTCTTTGTCTTCTAATTAGGACTTTATAACTTGATTAAATCAATTCTGAGCAAAAAAAAGGCCAGAAGTGTGGAATATAAACTTTGCTTTGCGAAAAGCGAGAATGATGAATAGATTTTTCTTATCAGAATTGTGCCGTTTAATCTCAGAATTTGTGGAAATAAATAAATAAAGTCAGATTTTTGAAATATAACCTCAAAGATTTTTTTTCTCTTTCTCTTTTATTCCATGGCTTCTATATACTGTTACTTTAAGACTGTCCTTTTCTGGCAGATAGGCTCTGCCCAAAAAAAATCTCACCAGTGTTTGCAAACGCCAAAATTGGTCTATATAAACGTCTAGAAGTAATGTTCACATTTAACGACTTTTTAGCAGTCTCTAACATCTGCAGTCAAAGTAATGAGGTTGTTAATTAACCTCATGAGGACACTTCAACACGCATTGAATAATAATCTAAATTGCTCTACCATTTATAAAAAATCTCACTAAAAGAGGCTGACGACAAAAGACAGAAAATGTGCATTAAATAACAATGGCTACAATGGAGATGTTTGGCTGAGGTTAATTACCGGGGTCATCTGTCTCAGATGAGGTGCATTAACTGCGGTGTCTGTGGCCGGACCACACGACTGCCTGTTCTTTGGAAAAGTGTAGCAATTTGTTGTTTTGTCCCATAAAATTCTGCCTGTGAAAAGAGAGTCTGTTTTATAGGACAACGGCTGCAAGAAGTAGAAGGGAATGGATAGGTGAAAAACAAAAGTCATAAAACACAAAACCTTGCTAAAACATCACTTAATAACAGCACCTCAAAATAGTGTTCTTCGGCTGCTATATTGGTTTTTGGGTTCTTTTAAAACACTCATTTAGCATATGCATTTTTCCAAAAAGTGAAGCAATCACTAGGATATTGTTTGGTGGTTGCTAGGGTGCACTGGGTGGTTGTTAGGGTGTTATGGATGGCTCTGTGTGATCACTAGTGCATTGCTAATGTGATGTTAAGTGGTTGCTAGGGTGTTCTGTGTGGTTGTTGGGTTGGCTACTAGGGTTCTTGGGTGTTCTGGATGGTTTCTAGGGTGTTTTTAGTTGTTGATAAAGTGTTCTGCGTAATTGGTGGTTGCTAAGGTGGTGTCCTGGGTGATCTCTATGATGTTGCTTGCCTGCAAGGACCATGTTAGGTGGTTGATTAGTTACTTTATGTTGGTTGTTAAGGTGTTGAGTGGTAGTTAGGGGTAGCTAAATGGTTGCTAAGGTTCTTCTTGGTTGTCAGGGTGTTTCTGAGTGGTTGCTAAGGTTTTATTTTGTTGTTGGTTGTTAGGACGTTAAATGGTTAATAGGTTATTCTGGTAGTTCTGCATGGTCTCTAGGGCATTGTTAGGGTTGTTCTAATGTTTTCTGGTCAGTTGCTAGTGTGTTGCTAGGTGGTTGATTAATGGAGTTCTAATTGGTTATTAAGGTGTTGATAGATGGTCGCTAAGGTGTTCTGGTTGGATGTTAGAGTGTTTGGTAGGGTGCTAGGGTATTCTGGATAGTTTCTAGGCCGATGTTATGGTTTTGCTAGTGTGTTCTGTGTGATTGTTAGGACACTGCGTGGTTGTTAGTGTATTAGGTGGTTGCTAGCGTGTTATGGTGTTTCTGGGTGTTTCTAGGGCATTGTTAGGGTGTTGTCAGTGTGTTGTGCGTAATTGCTAGGACACTGTTAGGTGGTTGCTAAAGTAGCCTGGTTGGTTGATATGGTGTTAGAAGGTTGATGTGTTTTCTGGTGTTTATGGATGGTTTTACAGGGTTTTAAGGGTGTTGCTAGAGTGTTCTGAGGCACTGCCAGGTGGTTGCAAAAGCATTCTGGGTGATTACAAAGGTATTAATAGGTGCTAGGCGCTAAGGTGTTCTGGATGGTTGTTAGGGTGTTACTAGGACGTTGGTAAGGTGTTCTAATGGTAGTTGGGGTTTCAGAGGTGCTACTTAAGTGTTCTGCTTAATTGCAAGGAGCACTAACTAAATAAAAGTGTTTTTAAAAAAAATTTCAGACCCCAAATTTTTGATAGTGCACCTTAAACTCAAATGTAGCTTGTTATGAATTAATCCTTTTAATCAATGGGATGCCTGTGTGATCTCGTAAGACGCCAGTGGTCAGCAGTGAAATGAGACGATGAACAGAAGACATGGATTATCAGACGTGTCCAACGTGACCTCAGGCTGTTTCATTAGCTAGAAGTGTGTGTGTGTGTGTGTGTGTGTGTGTGTGTGTGCATCTGAGATCTGGCAGGTCATTCATCGCTGATTCAGCTCTTCAAAACTTTCCGCTGGGGAAGCGTTAGAGAGGAGACACATGAGAGTCCCTCCATGCGAGCTTTCTCAAGACCTTTTTATCAGCCGCAAAAACAAAGAGCCTCTGTCATCAGCAATCATGCAGCGCTTGAGATATGAGCAGTTTAGAGCAATTCAGCTCAATATTAAAATGTAAAGGACAGAGAGAGGCGAGCTGTGAAATCACTTTTGCATCTCTGAGGGGTTGAGAGAGAGAGAATGAGGAGCAGATGGAGAACAGGTAGCAGGTTATCATTACCTCATAGTCAGCGTGTAGATTTGGAACATATGAACATGTCACATGACCCCTGGAGAGAGTCGCCATGGCAGCATTGAAGCCACATACAGTACAAAACTCATGCATTAACGTTAAACAAGCTTGTACTGCCCTCTGGTGGAAAAAAGAAAGGAACTAGTATTTATCAAGAGTTTTTGTAATGGGAAGTTTCCATAAGGCTTCTATATAAAACCAATAAAGAACCTTTATTTTTGAGTGTGTAAACAGTTCATCAAATTTCTAACAGGCATTCGAGAAGCCCAGTCCACCCCAGAAGCCTCTTCCCGCAGACCCGCTGGGTCGAAACCTCCGGGTGATTCGAAATCCTTCAGCCGTGCGACTTCCAGCACCCATCCCGACCCCAGCCGCCCTGCGACCCGCTCCGCCTCACCCACAACCCTGCAGGTACAGATATACGTCAAATCTTTTAAAGGAATTAAGATGTTCTGCTAATGCCATCACCCTCAAGCCATCTCGGATGTGGATGAGTTTGTTCTTCATCAGAATTGGAGAAATGTAGTATTCTATCACTTGCTCAACAGTGAATGGGTGCCGTCAGAATGAGTCCAAGAAGCTGAAACATTGCGATAATCCAAAAGTAATCCACACCGCTCCAGTCCATCAGTTAACATCCAGAGAAACCAAAAGCTGTATGTTTATAAGAAACAAATTCATCATTAAGACATTGCTTCTGGCCAAAAAAATACAAATATATAATCCATAATAACAGCTCTAAACAAATATATGGGTGCTTTTTGATGCGAGAGACAACAGGAGATGGACTTTTTCGCTGGTATTATGACCAGAAATGATGGTTTAATGTTAAAAAAAGAAAAATGTAAATGATGGATTTTTTCTGACAAAAAACACTTTTGGCTTCTCCAGATGTTAACTGATGGACTGGGCGGTGTGGGTTATTGTGATGTTTTTATCAGCTGCTTGGACTCTCATTCTGACGGCACCCATTCACTGCAGAGCATCCATTGGAGAGAAAGTGATGTACGTTTCTCCCAAATCAGTTTCGTTAAGAAGTCAAACACATTTACATCTTGAATGGCCCGAGGATGACAAAATTTTCAGCTATCCTTTAAGTGGATAGATGCTTTATTGATTAACCAATACTGGACTTGCAGGCCTCCTCCTAAACAGCCGCCCACCCTGCCGAAGCCTCACTTTGCAGCCGGAGTGAAGTTCAGCAGCTGAGAGCCGGACAGAATGGATCTCGTCCCTGGAGACGCTCGCTTTTTGCACTATGAACCTCTGCGGGACACGTGGTGATGCGAGGAGTGACCTTTGACCCCCCCCCCTCCCCGCGCGGTGCTCTCCCTCTAAACGGTGCTATGAGTCCAAGCTCAGGTACATGTCACGCGTTATTTATGTCGGTTACGAGCGTATTTATTTGAGCACAGTGCACTGTGGTTGACACTTTCTCAATCGTAGCAATCGGTGGTTCGCCCACGTTTACCTGATTGTCCTTATGTTGTTGTTGCTATTGTTGTTGTTTTAACATTTTTCGACTGTGTACCAGCAGATAAAGAAGAGACGTGTTATCTGTGAACATGAACCACATCATGTGGACGCTAAACTGGATTGTAAACCAGATTTAAATGAAAACGTGAATCGGGAGTTGACGGTTCTGTGTCTGCGATGTCAATTGGTTTCTGAAAAGGGCTTTTAACAATTTTTATGGCTATTTTAATTATGTATTTTCAGACATACATGATTACAGTTGCAGTGGTACTTAAGGGATGTTGAAGAAACCTTTATAAAAATAATCTCACGATAACATGTCCAGGTCACATTTTATCCCAAATTAAAGGGAACAAAAGAAAAATATACAAAATAATCGTTTTTTTATTCTTAATTTTTAAAAAGTATTTGGTTTTTAATTGTAAGACAATTAAGCTTATTACCAACTGATGTTTTAATTATTTGAATACATCTGAATATTTAGCTTTTTAGGCTATCTATGATTCTCATCACTTATTTTCAGTATAGTAACAAAACAAAATCTAACGAGAATCATCATATATAATTAGAATTTAAAACAAACAAAAAAAATCAGGCATGTTACTTTTTTCAAATTCTATTCAAAATATTGCAACTTAAATTATTATTCTCTATTTTATTATGTTTTTTATTGGAAAATGTGCTTAATTTTTGTCATAGAAATCTTATTGTTAAAACTAAGTTTCAGTTTCTTTTCCGTTCTCTGAATTAGTTTTTGCAAACAATCAAATTAATTCACTTATTCATTCATTCAAACATCATCCAGTCAGGATTATTTTCATTACCGTATTGCAGTAAAAAAATATCACAATGCCAACCATTTTTAAAACAGGCTTTCTTACTACTACTTTTTAACGTTGAGGTGAAACATGACCTGGACATGTACTACTGTACAATACTGTACAGCCCAATAATGTTCTGAATTTCACATGTCTAAACAAGTCTTGTCTCGTTTTTTTTGTGAGCATGAAAACATTTGCGACAAATTATAGGCACCGAGTCCGGCTTTTGTTGATTTCAAAGCTCGTAAGGATAAAGGACGGACACAGATGTTGTGTTCCTGTGAGCTGTCAGATGTTCAGATAGACGGCTCGCTCAGGAGATCCCAGCTTTGAGAAGACCTTTACCGACGGGAAATCACGACCTGATTTTATGGTCACGCAGCCGCAGTCTCGTAGATGTACTTAGAAATAGTTACTGTGGGGAAACGATTAAACAAATTACATGTATTTTCTCTCTTATCGACCCAAATAACGTTGCCACATGGAGCATTAAAAGTGGATTGTGGTTAATGAAAACAGACACATGAATCCTTCTCTAAATAGTCTCATAATCCCTCTGGTCTCCCTCAAACACGCTGCGGTCAGTGGTTTTGAATCACTGGCAAAGGTTCATGGGCGATTTGTCAGGGTAAATGAACACACTGCACTAAAATAATCGGATATGCACAAAAACATTTGGAAATAAAGAGTTTTTGGTCATGAATTACTGTCAACAGGGTCAAAAACTAATTTGGCTAACACTTAAAGCCTTATATATATATATATATATATATATATAATACATTATAAAATTTGTTTTATTGCATTAAATATGCACTGCTTGATCTCATGGATACACGGTTTTTATGTATGCAATTATAATACTTATCTATTAACTTTTACTCCTTTAGAAAGTATGCATTAATTAAATAATGCATCAAATCATACAGCAAACAAACCTTTTAAACAAATATTTGAATGCATTTAATCTACGGTTAGTTCATGCATTACAGTGAACATTTTTTTGTAATGCATTATACATAAAGGCTTTAAGCGTTACCCAGATTAGATGGGTTAGTAAAGAGTTTTGTGTGAATTGCCTCCAATGCGAAACTACGTAATGACTACAGAAGTAGACAGTCTGATGCACAATGATGGAAAATATTGTAAACAAAGACAAATCACAAATAAACACACCACTACTCAAACATTTAAAGACTCTTGTACACCAAGGCTGCAACATACAGTAAAAACATTATTTTTTACTGTATTATTATATAGTATACATATAATATACAGTAAAACATAATATTCACAAATATCATTACAATAGAAAATATACTTTTTTTATGTTATTTATTCGCAAATCGACATCTTTCAGCATCGTTACTCCAGTCTTCAGTGTCATCATTTCCGATTATCAATGTCATCAGCGGTGATTCGAAACAGAAATCTTTGGAAACATTTAGCGATGTTTTCACTGTCACTTTGGATCAACTGAATGCATCCTCGCCGATTAAAAGTTTTGAGCGGTAGTGTGTTTTAACAAGAAAACAGAGAGCTGGCAGATCCGACTGTCCATTTTTCAGGTCGATGTTTGGCACTGAGACTAACGGGCCTTGTTTTTATTCAAGACCGAGTCTTCTGACTTTATTATTTGTTGCCACTGAGCCATTTCCGTTCTCAAACGTGGGTCTTTCAGGCCTTTATTCTGACGCCGTATGAGTGCCATTATATCTCAGTGTTTACATTGTAAATTCCTCTTCATTCATCGTATGAGCGACCATCGCGAGTGTCCCGTTGCCTTTTTACAGTGTTAAACCACACAGTGCATTACAGTGCGCAGAGACTGTTCGGATCTAGACGCTGACTTAATCATACGATGATCACGTGTCTCTAGGTTACCTGCCTTGCTTGTTTTAATCAGTTATTATTTACTATTTTTCACTTTGATTCACGTTGTACCCGCACTCAGTAAATCTGCTCATGTACTTTCTTCAGTGTCACGGGTGTAAACTGCTTTTTTTATGATAATTCTTTGATTAATCGAGAAAATGTGAAATAAGATACTGTACGTTGATGTCTGCAGCACACAAATAAAGGGCAGCGCTAGTAAAGTTGTTTATGAAACCGACGCATGGTTCGTCTCTTTTCTCTCACTCCTAATCCGCAAACAGGCTGATGATATTCTGAAAGAAAAGATGAAAAGCATAATCAAAGAGCTAAATACACATGTCGAGATGACTCGTGAGTCGTATCAGGATTTATTTTACCTCCCTTTGAAACGCGTGCGCCATTTGAACAGCGTTAACGCCAGCCTAAAACACGGATAAAAAAAAAGTGCTTTATGGTTAAAGAATAAGCCAACGTGAAGATTTTATTGCTCTTTCATAACTCAGACGTTAACTTAGTCTAATAAATAAAACACAAATGAAAAAAACACTACGAATGTGTATAGCAAAGATCGTTTGGCCTTCTGATGAGAAAGAGCTGAAATTTCTGACTTGGGGAAAGATAAAGCCCAAATGAAATCTTCTTGTCAATTATTTTTTCCAGACAAAAAAGCAGCGAATAATGATCAAATGAAGACTCTGAGCTAAGATTTTTTTTTTCTCGACTGAAACATCTTAAGAAAAAGTCTCCGCTTGCTCTGGTTTTGATCTCACTGCTGTCTGGTGCTGATTACAGGAGGTTCTGACCTGGTTCTGAATGTTTGGGTCGGCTCCTCTCTCCAGCAGGGTTTGTACTAGATGCTTGTAGTTATTCAGCACAGCCACCTGCAAGATCAACACCTTGACGCTCATTCATTATATCATTATATACACAAACACATATAAATATATATGAGTTCCCCACTCACATTGATGCTTGTAACTTAAAATATACAATTTATTTTATATACTAAATAAAAAATGACATTACAAAAAAGGAGAGTCTTATTCTAGGAAAGTCTTATTCAGGAGAAACAATTTTTTATATCCATTATTTCTAATATTATTTTTTTTATAGGTTTTATTCATTGATGTTTCTGATGTTACATAAAACCTAAAAAGTCTCTATTCAGATTAAATTTTTAATTTAAGATTCATAGTTTATTTAAGCTTTTTTTAATATTATTTTTAAAACACTGGTAACTTTAACGTAAAAAAAATCCAATTATCCAAAAGATTATATTTTTGTTTTTAAATATTTTTTAATCTCTCTCTCTCTCTCTCTCTCTGTCTCTCTCTCTCTCTCTCTCTCTCTCTCTCTCTCTCTCTCTCTCTCTCTCTCTCTCTCTCTCTCTCTCTCTCTCTCTCTCTCTCTCTCTCTCTCTCTCTCTCTCTCTCTCTCTCTCTCTCTCTCTCTGTCTCTCTCTCTCTCTCTCTCTCTCTCTCTCTCTCTCTCTCTCTCTCTCTCTCTCTCTCTCTCTCTCTCTCTCTCTCTCTCTCTCTCTCTCTCTCTCTCTCTCTCTCTCTCTCTCTCTCTCTCTCTCTCTCTCTCTCTCTCTCTCTCTCTCTCTCTCTCTCTCTCTCTCTCTCTCTCTCTCTCTCTCTCTCTCTCTCTCTCTCTCTCTCTCTCTCTCTCTCTCTCTCTCTCTCTCTCTCTCTCTCTCTCTCTCTCTCTCTCTCTCTCTCTCTCTCTCTCTCTCTCTCTCTCTCTCTCTCTCTGTCTCTCTCTCTCTCTCTCTCTCTCTCTCTCTCTCTCTCTCTCTCTCTCTCTCTCTCTCTCTCTCTCTCTCTCTCTCTCTCTCTCTCTCTCTCTCTCTCTCTCTCTCTCTCTCTCTCTCTCTCTCTGTCTCTCTGTCTCTCTCTCTCTCTCTCTCTCTCTCTGTCTCTCTCTCTCTCTGTCTCTCTCTCTCTCTCTCTCTCTCTCTCTTCTCTCTCTCTCTCTCTCTCTCTCTCTCTCTCTCTCTCTCTCTCTCTCTCTCTCTCTCTCTCTCTCTCTCTCTGTCTCTCTCTCTCTCTCTCTCTCTCTCTCTCTCTCTCTCTGTCTCTCGGTTTATTACATGCTGAGATGCACAGTTTGAGTTCTGACCATCAGTGGTGTTTTCCCGTCTCGGTCCTGTACATTAACATCAGCACCAGCTTTGATTAACAGTGAAGCTACAGCTGTGTCTCCGGTGATCACTGACACGATCATGAGGGGCGTCCAGGAGGCATCGTCCCGCACATCGACCTGAGACACACGAGGACATTATCAGGTGTAAATCAGGTACAACTAAAGTTGCCACTGGCGTCCATCATCCTCTCACCTCACACCCGTCCTGTATGAGATAGCGCAGGACAGGCAGGTGTCCTCCAGCGGTGGCCCAGTGCAGGGCGCAGCAGCCCGATCTGTCCCGAGAGCTCCGGGACGCCCCGCAGCGGAGCAAGAACTGTACCACATCCAGGTGCCCGTGGTAACACGCCAGCATCAGGCTGATTCACCACACACACACACACACACACACACCAGTGTTGTTAATGTAGTATCGCTCATATACTATATAGTATATATACAGTATAGCGCATGGTTTTAGTATTAGTAGATGAAAGATGTCCCTGAATCGCACCACAAGAGTTTAAGAGAGCTGGTAGCACTGGAAGAAAAGCTAACCTGTCTTTGCCACTGTTGTTTTTTCTGTTGACATCTGCTCCATGACGGACCAAAATATGAACTCCACTAGAACACAAAACACATGACATGACAGACAGACAGACAGAGAGATGATAAACAGATAGACAGTCAGACAGACAGATAGATAGATAGATAGACAGATAGATAGATAGATAGATAGATAGATAGACAGACATAGAGAGATAGATAGATAGATAGATAAATAGACAGACAGACAGATAGATATACAGATAGATAGACATATAGATAAATAGATAGATAGACAGATAGATAGATAGACAGATAGATAGATAGATAGATAGATAGATAGATAGATAGATAGATAGATAGATAGATACCTAATAAAGTCCTTCATCACAGCCACCATTAGAGGAGTGAAGTCCAGCTTGTCAGGAACATCCACTGTGACTTTTCTAACAAAACACATCAAATAATTTTATTTGTATTTGGTTTAACTTAACAGATATGATAATAATAAATAAAACTAAGCACAGTATATGGGCACCTGACTAATTAAAATAGGACTGTCCCTGTGTCCTACGATATGACAGAGCAAAAATGTACGAAAAAAATGTGTGTGTGTATATATATAACAATTTCAAATAAAATATGAAGTACAGTAGTATTTCATTGATAACACTGGTATGAACCGGATGATTTAATGATTTATTCACATTTATTTGTATAATGCTTTTCAAGATGTGTTTTCAAAGCAGCTTTGCAGGAGATGCTTGTTTCTACATTACAGTTAAGAGTACTTTTTAATCAAAGGTGACTGTCAAAGCAATGTCCACACGACAGAAATACAAGTCACGCAGTCTGTATTAAAGCAGAAGCGCTGAAGGCAACTGTGTTACAAAGATAAAAGGATCACAACGGTCAAAATGTAAGGAAAACTGTACAGTAAATCAATGTTTTGTGAAACTGACTCGTTAGCTAAATTGATATAAATGCTGAATGAAGTCTGAAGGAGTCTCACATGGACTGCAGCACTCGACAGAGCTCCAGCTCATCACACCTGAGGACGGCATTGTGAAGATTCCTCCCGTTCAGGGGCTGCTCTGAGGAAAACACACAAACACACACCATTACTATTCACATTTTATTACACTTATTTTCCATCTGAGAGTCTAGTCCTAAAGCAGGTTTTACATAAACTATACAGAGAGAGATTGCAACACTTAATGTCAAACTCTATTATCTCGATATTTAATATCACATTAAGCATTTATTTACACTAAGATTTTAACAGAATAACTGCAGTCACAACAAACTGTGCAGCACAAATCATTTGATTCTCATAAATCATACAGTAACTTAATGGCTTGTCCTGTGTCATGTTATGTCCTTACTTTCTGTAGAAGCAGAGACTGATGGGTAATAGCGCTGCTGACCAGAGGGCCACATGACCTTCAGTCTGAAAGTGTAGGTGGTCTTCGGTTCTAGATTCTCCACCGTGAACCATGTGTTGTAGCCACTAAACACAGCAAGATTTTCACAACCAAGCAACAACTTCCGCCTTATTCTTTTAGGTGACGGGATATGCATTAAATGTCTTATATCCACCTTATTTTTAAGTAACGGAAGAGCGGGCGCGTCCATCTTTGTTTTGCGTGGGCACGACTTCCGGCGTCATTCGCTTTAAGTTTTAAAACAGACTCATACTAAGGTTTGATATTTAAAACTGTTACCTGATGTCATATTATTTAAATTTTTTACAATCAAAAACTCTGATTTGTAGCTCTGTTTACCGTTTACTCTGCTTTCAGTTAAATTAGCCAGAATGTGGCTAATTAATCCGAAGTGAAAAAAAATAAACCTTTACGTTCACATACATAGTGGATATAAATAGTTTGATGAGTAGCGTAATTCACGTATGTATCTCTCTATATGCATGTCTGCCGTTCTTCTGTTCCAGGATAAAGCAGGTCCAGTTTTCCGGCGGGTCGGTCCACTTGGTGCCGTGTTCCCGTGTCCAGGTGAGCTCAATGCTGTGATGACTCACCTGTCCTACGGTCAGAACCCCGGACCTCTGCCGCTCACCTGCCGGACAGATCGGCCTTAAACACTTCAACAGCAACGATACCAGAATGACTAGCAATGTGGAGTTAGATAATCTCTTTACGCTCTCAACATATATTTATTATAAGCTCACACATGTATAAACTACAAATGAAAGTCCTCTAGTAAATGGGGTCAGGGGGGTATTACCTGCAGGGTCCATTGGTAGCGTGAACCCTAAAATCAATAAATAAATCGATCAAACTGAATGCGTAATGTTTTGATCTGAAGAATCGCTGCTGTTGCTATAGCAACGGCTGTCGTATACAGGTGAAGTGTGTCGAATGTTATATATGTGTATAAATATATATACGTGTATATATATATATATATATATATATATATATATATATATATATATATATATATGTGTGTGTGTGTATATATATATATATGTATATATATATATATATATATATATATATATATATATATATATGTATATATATATACATGTATACATATATATATATATATGTATATGTGTATATATATATATATATATACACATACACACACACACACACATATATATATATATATATATATATATATATATATATATATATATATATATATATATATATATATATATATATATATATATATATATATATATACATATACATATACATATGTATGTATAACTGGATTAACCCACACAGGTAAACTAGCCTGTTTAAGTCTATGGATTAACTAGCGCGTCATGCGCACGCGTTCACGGCTCCGGTCCCGAGCGCGCACACGAGAGCGCAGTGCCAGAGCAGCTGTTCCCAGTATCGTGGGATTTCCAGCACGCAAACATATATCCAACTTCACGGAGGTTTTAAAGGGTGTTTTGGACACACGCCCGAGTCCGGAGGAGCGGAGCTTCGGATCGGTCTCCACGGGAGCGAGTTTATGAACTTATTACAATAATCCCACGCGCGCAGCTGCTCGTTATGGCCGAGAACAGCGAGATCTCAGAAGGAGAACTCAGGAGAGAGGAGGAATCCGATGATCTGTTTGAGTTTGGAGATGACCTGGAGCTCAATCAGTTTGACGGACTGCCATATTCCTCCAGATACTACAGACTCCTGCAGGAGAGGAAAACTCTGCCTGTTTGGAAATACAGACATGAATTCGTGACTTTGCTGGAAAACAATCAGATTCTTATAGTCTCAGGCACAACAAAGACTGGCAAAAGCACGCAGGTGAGTTTTTGAACCGTATGCATGCTTTTTATCTACTCAAACCTACTGTTTCTAGAGTTTTGCTGTTTGTGAAGATGCCATTTCGTTCATATCTGGAATATGCATTTTATTTGTCTCAACAAGCTGAGATTTTAGGAGAATATTCAGACAGTATAATGATAGCATCTGTTTTAACTTCAGCTCTCTAATAATGCTGGAGAAGCACTAAAAATAGCCAGGAGGAACATAAGGCCTTGCTGCCATGAAGCCTTCAGAGTTTGATAGAGCTTCAACTTTTTGCTTTGCTTTCCATTGACAAGCACCTCATTGAAATCAGCAAGCTATTGAGCAAAACTGATGCCCGTCACGCTTTTGTGTTGTCGGTAGTTACTGTATTGTTCTATTATTGTGGCTTTATGAAAGTTAAATACATACATTGACTCAAAAAATTGAGGAAAAGGCCCGTTCTACAAGTCTCGGAAGAGCTGGATTCGTAGTGGACCCAAATGAACTGTAATTATCATCAACGACTTGTTGCAAAGGTCTTATTTTAATTTGTCTCCATTTCATTCTAGTTCAATGTCTAGTTCAATTCAGATTCCAGACGTTCTAGAAATCTAACCCAATAATAGATAGTTTCGCCGGGGGGTCATGTGGCCTGATCGTGAAAGTCTTAAATCTGTGCAAATACACTTTACTAGTCATTTTAAGTGAGGTCATCAGTTCTGTATCATGTTTGCTGTGAGTCAGCTGCAGCCATTGTGTTCAATCCTACGAACAAATAGAGTGCATTCATCTGATGGTTTGCTCAGGCCTCACGGATTCATTTATATATCATTTGAGTACAGCTATTGTTTAAAAAAAAAAAAAAAAAAAGCTATATATATATATGTGTGTGTGTGTGTGTGTGTATATACAGTATATATTTATTTAATCAATTTTTTTTTTTAAGATTTTCTTGTGCTTTGCCGTTTCAACCATAATATTAATATTGATGCAAATAAGAGCCAGTAATGTTAATGACAGAGCACCAGTGACAATTGAATTATTTTAGACTACTGAATCATCATAGTAGATTGATTTCTAAAGGGTCATGGAGTTGCGGACAATATATTCAATAAATATTTCATAAAAATTTGCTTGTGTATCAAGCAGGAGACTACTTAAAAATATTAAAAATTATAATTATTATTTCAAGTGTTGACTGATGTAAAAATGCTAGCAGAAATATCCATATATTTTTTCTTCTCGATTATATAAATATCTTTAATATCTTAATACCTTATGCAATTTTGCAATTCAACAATGTCAGGATACTGGAAAACTGTCAGGATATTGATCAAGAGCGTGAAAAACTCATTTAAAAAATCAAAAACTTAATTTAATTTATTTTAATTGATTTTTTCTCTATCCTTTATATTTTTCATGGATCCATTTTTAAAATAAATCATTTGGTTAGACAATTTTTTTAATAAAATAAAATAAAAATAAAGACATTTAATCAAACAACAATTTTTGTACGATTTAATATTCATTGGTCAACATAATATTGATTTGTTGATTATCTAATTAAATGTCTTATTTTACTCTATTTTTGTGGATGTTTTTTTTTTTTTAAAGAAAAAAAGTCATGTTTTGTTTTTATGTTTTATCGTCTAAAAGGTTATAGATAAGTAGAATCTGTCTATATCAGGCGTTAATGCATATTTAGCATCTTGCACATTAGAGTTTGCGCGTGCATCGTGTGTTAAGTGGAAAAAGGAAGCCATGCATCTGTTCTCTTCACCTGGCCTGCCTGTCCGACAGATGCTTTTGGGTTTTTCCCAGACTGCTCAGTCTGAAGGTCTAAACCTGCAGCTGTTAAACAAGTCGAGCACGGCTCTCAATGTGGACCTCCTGCAGAGAAAGCCATCCTCAAGATCCTGAAATCATCTCGTTTGATAGTTATTGTGTTCCCAAAGGCATCCAGTCTCTGATCGTGTGTGTGTGTGTGTGTGTGTGTGTGTGTTCAGATCCCTCAGTGGTGTGCCGAGTTCTGTCTGTCTGCTCGGTACCAGCACGGTGTGGTGGTGTGCAGCCAGATCCAGAGGAGGCAGGCCGTGGATTTGGCCCTCCGCGTTGCAGACGAGATGGACGTGAACATCGGTCACGAGATTGGATACAGCATCCCACTGGAGACCTGCTGCTCCAACGATACTATTCTCAGGTCCGTGTGAGACTCGGGTGCAGGCGGCCCTCGGACGTGTGAAAAACCACACTGAAATGCTCACCGCGGTTTTCAAGATGGTGATATTTTAGTTTTGGGCTTTGCTTTGTCCTGCTATGAGTATGAGAGGAATGTCTCATCTTCTGAAATGTTTGAATTACTTTTTGCTTTATTATAAATGGGTCAGTGGCGGTTTAGGTCTGGCTTTGGTTTGGATTTTAGTGGATTTTACCTAATGCAATGCTTTGTTTATTATAAAAAAAAGAATATATAATATTCATTATATTTATATTCAAGGGATGTAATTTATTAGGAAGTGTACTATTACTTTTCTAAATATGCTTGATGATTAACTCGTCAGATGACAAAAATTTCTTTTAGTTTTTGTTTTATAAAGAAATGCCTTTTAAATTTTTTTTTTTTTATTATATAAATATTTCTAATGTGTAAAACATCTTGAATAAACAAAAAAAAGGTTTTTTTACAGAATTTTGTCTAATCAAATGGCCAAAACATACTGATAAAAAACATCAATATTTTATTTTAAATAAGGAATATCAAATATGTATTTAAAAAAATTCTAAAAACTAAATAAAAGAAAAATGTATATTTTATTGTATTTTGTAAAGTCATCTGTCTAATTAAATGTCTTTCTTTTTTTTGCAAATTATTAAAAATGTAATTTAAATGTATTTAAATCAGTTTTTCATGTGGTTTTATTGAATAGGTCACCGATAATACATTGTACAGTGAACGTTTTTTTTAAGCATGTGCGTCCTTCTAGATCTGCATGTTTCTCTTTAAAAGTGGAAACCTAAAGGGCGTTCTTCTTGCAGGTACTGCACCGACGACGTGCTGCTGCGGGAGATGATGTCAGACCCCAT